>NW_024068668.1:0-112003 GCF_009389715.1 Phoenix dactylifera
AAATAGTTATCACAAGATGTGCTCCCCCTGTTTTATATGCATTGATAAATTGTGTCAAATTTGAACACTTAAGGTATGTTATGAGATATTTATGGCACAACACAGAATCACATACACAAGGTTTGATTCCACAGGATTTGAAACAAACACAAGATTTCAAAAGAAATTGTATGTCATTCATATGTCATTGCAATCATTTGAAGGCATTACAAGGTTAAAAAAAAAGAGGAAATCATTACAAGTATTGATTCCTAATACAAAAGAAGTGTCAAAATGAGCCTAGGGTTTTACAAAAACAGATGAACCCTAGATGTCTACAAAATGTCCCTCATCGGCGACGTTGCTTATAAGCCCTAGCAGCTGCATCTATAAATGCATTAATTGAATCTAGCAGTGTTCTGAACTGATCTCCCTGAGACTGATGGAAGGCTGCCACTAGTGCTTCAAATTCAATGCTTGCCCTTTCAATTCTTCCTCTAAGTTGGGCAACCACAGTGCCCACATTCCCTCCAGGGCTTGTCAATTCTTGAAGGCTTTTTGATATGCTCTTCAAGTCATCCTGTAGCTCAATTGATCTGAAGGATTGGGTGGCACTCACATGAACTAGTTCTGTCGCTGTAGCTTCTATCTGAGCTCTAATTTCCTTCAACTCTTGTAGAAGCCCTTCATGTGAGGTTCTGATGGGGGCCAACTCAGCAGAAATCATCGATCTCATCTCCTCCCTCATCTGCTGGCATATTACAGATGCTAAAGTGCGCATCTGTTCTTCTGATAGGGAGAAGGGCCCACTGACTGGAGGAGGAGGAGGCACAGATGTGGAAGGTCCAGCTGAGCTGGAGGGTACATCAGGGAAGGCCATGTGGCTATGTGGAGGAGAGTGGTGGTCAGGCTCCTGATGTGGGATCTCGGGCTCTAAGGTTTGAGATTTTCTTTTTGGTACCTTGACCCAAGACCCATCTACCTTGTGAAACTCCATTCTACGCATTGTGCTTTCATTATAGTAGTCGGTGTTTCTCAAGGGTTTTGCAGGCTCATTTTCTGGAATTTGAACCTTGAAATGTTTGAATACTAGGGTAAAGATCATCCCATAGGGTATGCTAAACCTAGAATACCTATGACATATAGAAATGTAGTTCAGCATAAGTCTAGGGAGATTTAGGGGAATCCCTAGTAGGATGTGGTGCATGATGACTAAATCTCGCTCCGAAACAAAATCGAAGCGACCGGTTTTTGGAAACAAGACCCGGTTGACAATACTCAAAAGTAGTCTCATCTCGGCATTTAGGTCTTGTGAGTTAACCACATCAAGAGGGCCGCAGTCCTCTCGTCCTAAAACTAGGTTTAGGGCTATTTCCCTTTGGGGATGTGAGGTCGGAGCCTCACCGTCTTTAGGGATTTGTAATACACTAGATAGGGTATCCTCATTGATCTCTATCAATGTCCCTCGGACATAGGCAGTGTACCCCGAGTCCCCTAAGGCCATATTACTAAACATCTCTCTAACTAGACCGGGGTAGGTTGATGTGTTGAGAGTACAAAGATATTCCCAACCTTGGGCACGGAGTCTCTCTCCAATAGAGAACCCCTCACTCTCAAAAAAATGGAAATCTATAAACCTACCCGTGGTTACTGTGCGATTCGCACAGGAAATGGTCGTGGTTGGCGGAGCAACCGGAGGAGACGGTGCGGAAGGTTCTTCCCTCCGTTCCTCGGCGTCGGTCGCTACCCTAGGACGCCTCCCACTTGTTCTCCTAGCTCTTTTAGGTGCCATGGCTCGGAAATCCTAGGGAAATGGGGAGTTTTGGTTCGGTTTGAGGTGGAGAGAAAAATGGAGGCTAGGGTTTTGTATTTTGTTGGGGACGAAAGAGATAGCTCGGGTCGGCTCGAGCTGTTTCGACCTATTTTAAAAAAAAACCTCGTTCGGTCCCCGAGACGTCTCCGCGACTAACGCGAGACGTCTCGCCGGGGGGACGTCTCTGCGATTTGCCAGAGACGTCTCCGGCACTGAAAAATTTCAGACTGAATTCTATCTTTTCCCAATTTATTTTATTTAACCACACTAATCAACATGATTTCTTTTGGTGAATATAGAGTGAGTTTGTTTGTGATCCTTCCCTTTAATAATATACCCTATAAAAGTTTGATAATAATTTTTTTGAATTATTAATATTGAAATGAGGAATGTTTGACCAAATTTCGAATACCTATGAAATAGGCTCTGAAAATATCTCCATGAAGAGTCCAAGGGAGGGTAACCATCCTCCGAAAAGTCAAACAGTTCGTCATTTAACTTAGATAGATTCATGCTTTCACTTAATAGATACTAGGTTTGCTATTTGTGACTTTGAGGTGGATTATTAGTTTGAGTAGCAAAGCATTGCAATACAAGTTCAATTTATTTGATAGGATCATACAAGCTCAAAGCATTCCTTAAATAGTTGAACCTATCTTTACAAAGGGGCTTTGTAAAGATATCGGCCAATTGATTTTCAGTACATACATACTCAATCATCACATCATTTTTCAGCACACGATCCCTAATAAAGTGATGCCTAATCTCTATATGTTTTGATTTTGAGTGTTGGACAGGATTTTTTGTTAAATTAATTGCGCTTGTATTATCACATCTAATTGGTATATTGTCCATTTTGATACCGAAGTCTTCAAGTTGTTGCTTAATCCATAGAACTTGGGCACAACAGCTTCCAGCTGCAATGTACTCAGCCTCAGCTGTGGACAAGGCAACTGAATTCTGTTTCTTGCTAAACCAAGAAACCAAATTAGCACCCAAGAATTGACATGTGCCACTTGTGCTTTTTCTGTCGAGTTTGCACTCGGCAAAATCAGCATCGGAATAAGCAATTAAATTTATGTCAGATTGTTTAGAATACCATAAGCCTACATTAGATGTCCCTACTAGATATCTAAAAATTCTTTTAACAGCTTGCAAGTGTGATTCCTTAGGACATGCTTGGTATCTAGCACACATACAAACACTGAATAATATGTCTGGTCTACTAGCAGTAAGGTAAAGTAAAGAGCCTATCATACCTCTGTACAATTTGCAGTCTATACTTTTACCTTTTTCATCTTTGTCAAGCTTGCAACTTGAGCCCATGGGTGTGCTGATTTCCTTTGCATCCTTCATCTTAAATTTTTCCAACATTTCCTTGATATATTTGGACTGATTGATGAAGATGCCTTCCTCTGATTATTTTATTTGTAGCCCAAGGAAGAAGTTGAGCTCACCCATCATGTTCATTTCAAATTCTCCCTGCATAAGCTTGGCAAACTCTTGACAAAGACTATCATTAGTAGCACCAAAAATTATATCATCCACATAAATTTGTACAAGCAATAAGTCATTTTCTTTTCTTTTAATGAAGAGGGTTTTATCTACATTTCCTCTCTTAAATTTATTTTCAATTAGGAAATTACTTAATCTTTCATACATGCCCTAGGGGCTTGCTTCAGTCCATACAATGCTTTATGTAATTTATAAACATAATCTGGATGTAAGTGGTTTTCAAAATCTGGAGGTTGTCCTACATAAACTTCCTCCATTATATAACCATTTAAAAATGCACTTTTTACATCCATTTGATAGAGTTTAAAATCCATGAAGCAAGCATATGCCAAAAGTAGCCTAATAGCCTCTAACCTAGCAACAGGAGCAAAAGTTTCATCAAAATATATTCCTTCCTCCTGATTATAGCCTTTGGCAACTAGTCTAGCTTTGTTTCTTATAACTATTCCATCTTCATCTAGTTTATTTCTATACACCCACTTGGTGCCTATGATTGAAACATTAGGGGGTCTTTTCATTAGAGTCCAAACTTGATTTCTTTCAAATTGATTTAATTCCTCTTGCATAGCATTTATCCAATTTTCATCCTTTTGGCTTCCTCTAGTGACTTAGGCTCTATTTGTGAAACGAAAGCAAGATAATTACTAGTATTTCTTAGAGAGGATCTTGTCCTTACCCCTTGTGAGGGATCACCAAGGATTAAATCCCTTGGATGACCATGTGCATACCTCCATTCCTTCGGAAGATCTTGATTTCTTGCTTGAGGTTGATCTTCTTCATCTTGCTGAATTGTATCTTCCTTGACTTCATCTTCAAGTTGTTTGTCTTGTATGGAGAACTCCTTCATTCTGTCTTCAAGTATACCTGCATCACTATCTTCTTCTTTTCTAGAAGAATCTCCATTAGCTTCATCAAAAACAACATGAATGGATTCTTCAACAACGAGAGTTCTCTTGTTGAAGACCCTGTATGCTCTACTAGATGAGGAATAACCTAAGAAGATCCCCTCATTTGATTTAGCACTAAATTTACTTAGATTGTCCTTTCCATTGTTTAAAATAAAACACCGACAACCGAAAACATGAAAGTAACATATATTTGGCTTCTTATTATTCAGCAACTCATAAGGTGTTTTCTTTAAAATAGATCTGACTAATGCACGGTTTAAAATGTGACATGCAGTATTTATCGCTTCAGCCCAAAAATATTTTGGTAGATCCGATTCGCACAACATGGTACGAGCCATATCTGCTAGTGTGCGATTCTTCCTTGCTACCACCCCATTTTGTTGGGGTGTCCTAGGGGCCGAGAAATTGTGATTGATACCATTTTCGTCACAAAATTTTTCAAAGTGTTGATTTTCAAACTCGGTACCATGATCACTCCTAATTGCTTTTAGTTTAAGATTGAGTTCATTCGAAACCCTATTATGAAACTTGATAAAAGCGGGAAAAGGACTCATCTTTATGTGCAAGAAATGAAACCCATGTAAAACGTGAAAAATCATCAACAATTACAAGACCAAATTTCTTACCCCCTAGACTAGCAGTTCTAGTGGGTCCAAACAAATCCATGTGAATTAGTTCTAAGGGTTTTGATGTTGAGACTATGTTCTTAGACTTGAAAGAACTTCTTGTTTGTTTCCCTAATTGACATGCAGCACAAATTTTGTTCTTTTCAAAGTCTATTTTTGGTAGTCCTTTGACTAGATCTTTTGTAATTAATTTAGAGATTAAATCCATGCTAGCATGCCCTAACCTACGATGCCATAACCAACTAGTCTCATTAACTTTGGGATCCATGGCTACAAGACATTGGCCATCCTTCATGGTGAGATCATCAAGATCTACCATGTAAACATTTCCATGCCTATGTCCTGTGAGTATGATCTCATTGTCAATTGGACTACTAATTATGCATAGTGATGATTCAAATGACACTTTAAAGCCCTTGTCACAAAATTGACTTATACTTAATAAATTATGTTTTAGTCCATTAACTAACAATACATTGTCAATAAAAGAGGAGGGTGATATGGAGATTTTACCAACACCAACGATTTGACCTTTAGCATTATCTCCAAATGTGACTACTCCTCCTTCTTTTGATTTCAAGGTGACGAAGAGACTCTTGTCACCGGTCATATGCCTTGAGCAACCACTATCAAGATACCACATTCTCTTTCTATTTCCGGCTGCAAGGCATACCTACAAAATAATCAAGTGATGCTCTTAGGTACCCAAGTCTTCTTGGGTCCTTCTTGGTTAGTATAGTTGGTTCCCTTAGGCACCCATACTTTAGTTATGTTTTTACCTCTTACAAATGTACTGTTGTTAGTTTGAATCTTTCTTTGAATGCAAGAGTAGGCTTTATGTCCACTTTTTCCACAATGAAAGCATGTAGGTTTTTCAGATTTGACATTTTTTGCTTTCACAAAGAAATTCTTTAGATACTTTTGTTGTTTGCTAGTTTTATATCCTAGACCGGCTTTATTAAAAACAGCTCTTTGATTGGATAGAATAAGATTTAACTTTTCAGAGCTATGTGTAGATTTTTCAACAATTGGTTTGTACTTATGTACCTCATTCTTGAGATCCACATTTTCTTTAACTAATTCTTCCTTATCCTTTTTAAGGAGTTCAACATTTTGCGCAAGTAAGGTATTACTATTGAGTAGGAATTTAACTTTTAGATTTAATTCCTTAATTTGTGTTTTTGCCGTTTCATTTTCAATGCTGAGTTTTGAATTTTTATTTTCTAGGTCAATGGTATTAACATTTTTGAAGCTCTCCTTCTCAATCAATAGGTTTTCAATATCATCCTTTAGTTTTTGATTGGAGGCTTTTAATTCTTTATTCTTTGCTCCTAACATACTACAATCACTCATGAGTTCTTGAAAAGCTTCATATAATTCTTCTAAAGTAAAATTTGTAGTTGAGCTATGACTTACCTCATCGTCTTCGAATGCCATGAAGCACAAATTGGCGGTCTCTTCCTTCTCTTCCTCGAAGGATGATGTGTCACTATCATCCCATGTTGCTTTCAATGCCTTCTTCTTCTTCTTTCCAAAATGCTTCTTCTGTTGAGGGCATTCGGAACGGATGTGTCCCGATCTCTTGCAATCATAACAAATGATTGGGTCTCTTTCCTTTTCTTTTTCCTTTTCCCAATCACTTCTCCCTCCAAACTTCTTTCTTGGGAAGGGTTTCTTTCTTCTCATGAATTTCTTAAATTTCCTTACTATTAAACCCAAGTCCTCATCTTCGCTTTCTTCTTCACTCTCACTACTTTCTTCTTCACACACACTCGAAGTAGCCTTGAGTGCGATTGTCTTCTTCTTTGGCAACTCTTCTTCATGTTGCTTCATTGTGAGCTCATGCGTCATCAATGAGCCCAATAGTTGTTCAAGTCCCAATGTGTTGAGGTCTTTAGCTTCCACGATCGCCGTGACCTTCGCTTCCCATGCTTTTGGCAAGGACCTGAGAATTTTACTCACAAGTTCTGGGTTAGTGTAGGATTTGCCCAAATTCTTTAGACCATTTATTATATCGGTGAAGCGTGTGAACATGCATGAGATGGTTTCGTTGGGTTCCATCTTAAATAACTCATACTTGTGAACTAGAATGTTCACTTTAGATTCTTTGACTTGATTTGTACCCTCGTGGGTAACTTCAAGCCTATCCCATATTTCCTTAGCGGAACTACATGTGGAGACTCTATTAAATTCATTCACATCTAGAGCACAAAATAATGAGTTCATGGCTCTAGCATTGAGTTGAACCATCCTGTTATCATTCTCATCCCAATCCTCCTCAGGTTTGGGAATTTGAATGCCATTAACCATGTGAGATGGTTCGTGTGGTCCCTTGATTATGACCCTCCACAAGGCATAATCTTGTGCTTGAATAAAGATCCTCATTCTAGTCTTCCAATAGGTATAATTTGTCCCATTGAGGAGTGGAGGTCTATTGGTTGCCTGCCCCTCAGCAGGAACATTGTTGAAGGGTGTTGCCATCTAGATCTTTGGCCAAGACGGTTAGGTCTTCAAGAAATACACAGAGCACCCGCTCTGATACCACTTGTTGCCCAGAGATGGTCACCCAAGAGGGGGGTGAATTGGGTGTTTTAAAACTTTTTGTCCAATTAAAAATAAAACACACAAATGTATGAGCTAAAGTAAAAATAGAGGTATGAAAACAGACAATCGCAAACACAAGGTTTTATAGTGGTTCGGAGCTTCCACTGCTCCTACATCCACTCCCCAAAGCACCTTTGGGAATTTCCACTATAATCCAAGATTACAGTCCGGTAGTTTTGCGAGTGCACTACCCCACTCGTTGTTTTACACCGGGCTAATAACGAACCCTACAACCCCCAATTTCACCTAGGCTTGGGACGCCTTTCCCTTGTTCCAAGTCCCTTGACTGGAACAAGCACAATAATGAAAAGTTTTACAAGGATTCAAAAGCTCTTAAGAAGCAAATAAAACAGTGAGAAATAATAAAACCCGGAAGAACCCTTTTAGCCGTTGGAAGCGTGGGAAGTGGTGGTTCTTCCGATGTGGATTGCGTTGGCTTGAATGTGAGCTTTGAATGCCGAGCGGGAGAGAGTAGTTGAGCACGAAATCAGTTGGGAAGCTTGAAGGCACTTGGTTTCTTCACTTGAATGCACTAACTCCCTTGAACCTCTTTTTCTTTCTTCTCTCTTGAATGATCTTATGTTAGGTTGGTGAGAGGTTGTTGGAAGGCACTTAAGAGCTCCCTTTTATAGCCCAAAAAGCAAATATAGCCGTTAGACACAAAGAAAGAAACGTTTGAAATTCAAACAAACCTGCAAAAAGGTGTCAGTCGCGTCCCAGGCGCTCCGGAGACGTCTCCGCTTCAACGCGAGACGTCTCGGCTGTAAGATTTTTCTTTTGACGTTGTTTGGGGTCGACTCGGCGCTTTACGGGGACGACTCTGATGATGAACCGTTTGAATGCTTGTTTTTCTATTTTTCTGAGAGGGTCGCCTCGGCACTTTACGGGGACGTCTCGGGATGTTTGCACTTTTTGCATGGGGACGACTCCACTGCCTCGGGGAACGACTCCGCTGTTTTATCTTCAAAAAACAAGTCCTCTGGAATTCTCTGAGAGAGTCGACTCCGCGTTTTCAGGGGACGTCTCCGCTGCCTTATCATCGAAAAAGACATCCTCTGGAATACCCTGAGAGAGTCGACTCCGCTACCTCGGGGACGACTCCAGAAGTCTGCTTTTTACTCGCGGGGACGACTCCGCATCCTGTGGAGACGACTCGCGCGCATCCCTTGAAATCAGCCTTTCTGCCGCCTCTGAGAGAGTCGACTCCGCCTCTGAGAGAGTCGACTCCGACCCTGCGAGACGCCTCGCTAGGTGCCGGGGACGTCTCCAGACGTGCCAGTTCTTCCTGTTTGTGCCAGAGACGTCTCTGAGACAACCCGGAGACGTCTCGGCTGTCCCTGATCTATTTTCTTCAACTAAAAAATTCTTCAATAAATCCTTAAAAATTATGGGAACTTGCCTAGACATTTCTTAACAATATTATTAATTAATCACCTGAAATTCTCAAATAAATTGTTAAGATAAATGGAATTATACTCTAGTGTTTTGTATTCATCAAAATCCATTAGGGGGTCAACAGTTCCCCCACAAGAAGCATCAACCATTTGACAATTTCGTTCAGACAATCCGTCATAAAAACATTGCACTAATTGCCATTTAGGTATTTGATGATGCGGGCATTTTCGGAGTAAGTCTCTAAATTTTTTCCAAGTTTCACGAAATTCTTCTCCGTCAGATTGGGAGAAGCTCGTGATAGCACGCCTAAATTGATTCGTTCTTCCTATGGAAAAATATTTTTTTAGAAATTCATGTTGCATTTGAGCCCATGAAAGAATGGAATTGGCTTCTAATGAATGGAGCCATTGTTTTGCTCTATCCTTAAGGGAAAAAGGAAACAGCCTAAGTTTCAGAGCATCATTAGTGAAGTTCTGAATTTTGACAGTAGTGCAGATCTCAAGGAACTCATCCAAATGTTTGTATGGGTCTTCATTGTTGAGTCCTTAAAAAGAGAGAAGCATTTGGATGACACTAGACTTAATTTCAAACTGCATAGCCGCAGTGGTATCAGGTAGTCGAATACAAGATGGAGAGGTATAAATGGAAGGAGTGAAGTACTCCTTTAACAGCTTGGGTTGTTCTTCAGCCATCTCGATAGGTGGAGCAGATCCTATGGTTCTATAGGTACGGATTTCGGCTCGAAGGGTCCTAATAGAACACTCTATTTCAGGGTCAAAAGGTACTAATTCCGGAGATCTGGAACGACACCCTAGCATGCACTAAAACTCTTCTGATCAGTCAAGTGCAGTCAAGCATGCATTAAAAGAAAAACACATCAAGTCCTTGTATTTGCCCTGAAATCACTAGACAGCTCCTAACTGGTTTGAAGAGGGCACCTAAGCCTCCAATCCGGTCTAATGAACTGAGTTGACCAGGTAAGCTTCTAGGTAAGTGGGGGGGTCACGATGCGTTGCAAAGGTTCCACTTAAAAACCACTTGCCTCGAACAGATGAACTATCTCCCTTGGGACAAAGCTTGCCTAGACATCAACTGAGCCACAGAGTGAAATTGGTGCAACTTTCGGTGATCTTCGTCCTATTGAGCTCAAATGTCCCTAGGGGCCAACGTCTAATTAATTTTAATTAAAGTGATAGCTATGTGCGAATTGGTTCACCTAATTTGGGCAAGAATCTGGTGATGAAATCCAGTTCTTATCTTGTTGGGGTGATTGCCCTTATTATGTGCGGATTAATTGGTGTGTGTATCAAGCATGCATTCACACTTTTACTGAAATTAAAATCAACCAATCACCACAAAATTTCAGGCTAGTTGGGAATCAATTTAAATAAGCAAGGTTTAGATGTTACCAAAGAAAATTTCTCCAGCAATTTTTTTTTAAAGCAAACCTCTATAGCATTCCTTTTCCAGCAGTTTCCGTTTTGATCGTCCCAAATTTTATCTTTGATTCCTGAATAAAAGAAAATTCAAAAATTAGTAAGAGAGAAAAAGGAGATAAGGAAAGTAAAAAAAATAGAAAATATTTTTATTTTATTTTAGATATATATATTATTATATTATTTTTAATTTTTTTATTTTTTTAAAAAAAAATTTGAAAAGAAAAACAACTATGCTAGCAATCCCCGGCAATGGCGCCAAAAATTGATAGTCAACTTTAAAGACCACGCAATAGCACGTATCTGGTAGGATAGTGATTACAGGTATCGATCCACAGGAATTGGGGTACAGTTGCTTTTCTTAAAAAAATAAAAATATTTAAAAGGAAGAGTTTGTGAAGAAAATTAAACTAAGAAATTTAATAAATAAATGCAATTAAAATAATATCAGTTTGAGGGATACCTAGGGCAAGAAATTCACCACTAACATCGGAACAAGGGTTATTTGTATTTTAATTTATTCTTGAATTAACATGCAAATTGGCTACAAGCCTAATAAGCATTTAAATAGAAATTCACAAAAGTAATTTGGGAATAATCCATCTTCAGTTGGCATGAAATGTCTACCCTAAACTAATATGGCAGGACATTGCATCTTCCCTAAGCATGGACTATCTTATATTTACTTAGTGATCATGAAGAATAGTTGTATAAATGTCATATTTAAAATCACAGAAATTAAATATGAGATGAAATAAAATATTCATTAAGAGCAAAATAAAGTTTATACAACTCCAAGAATAAAAATCAAAAATACAAAAAAATCGTGTCCCTTAGTTAGGGTTGCATCCAGCCCTGAAGAGGAGATCAGCCCTGCATGGAGAATTGAACAGCCGCAGCAGTGGAGAAGACTTCCATCGCGACCAGCTCTTCTTTCTTTCTTCCTCTGGCGACTTCCATCGAAGAACTCCCTTTCAACACTTCATTTTTTTCTATATGGAAAGTTATTCCCGGAATACCCAAAAGTTTTCTCTTTCTCTTTTTTTTTTTTAATTTTTGTGGGAACTTGGCCTCAGAAGAGATGATCTCCATGGGATCCATCTCCTCCTCCTTTTATAGCATTCACCAGCCCTCCTTTCTCCCCTCTTTTTGCTTCACGTGCGAGTGGAATGCTAAGGACGCTGCTGGATAGAGTTGATCCGGATGGGAGAACAACCTGTGAAGCTCGGGATTTGGCTGGTCACGAGATGAAGATGAATCCCAGATAGTGCTAGAAATCTGTTCCGAAGCAGAGTAATCCGCCGCTGCTGGATTGAGTTGATCTGGACGTGTGGAGCATGCAGAAGAAGGTGATGATCCGTGATCCATGAAGCTCGGGAGAATCTCGGATGGGATGCTGTTTGGATAAGGATTTGGATTTTATCCCGTGTCGATGGACTCAATCCGGAAGAAAGGAAGCTTGGGAACGGTGGATCTGTGGACGTGGAATGATCCGGAAGTTGGGAAAGATGCGAACAAGATGCAGGGGATGAACTTGGATGTTGGGATCTCGGCTGGGAGGAGCTCGGATTGTTGGGAACCCGCCTATGCCGCTGATATTTCAAAAAATTCAGATGGCAGCGGAATCGGCATGTGCGGGATCGACGTTCAACGCATGAACGTTGTTTCATGAAATATTCGTAGTTAGGCAAGAATTAAAAACTTTTAAAACATTAGGAAGATCAGATCTTCACCTTACGCGGGTAGATAATCACCGCAAACTGATGATCGTGGTTTTAGGAAGAGGGTTCGCTTGAAGCCGTTCAAGTGTCCGGCCTCTACGGGTATCCACACGAAGCAGAGATCCGATCAAAGCTCTCTAGTCTTCCCGGGGTGCTAGCTCCCTTGCAAAGACTTCTTTTGATGGCTGATTTCCTCTCTTTCAATCAACCCTTGATTGTGCTTGAGAGGAGGAAGAAGAAGGAGGGATTTTGAAGAAGAACCAAAGCCCTCACTGCAGCCTTTCTTTTCCCTGCGTTGGATGAAGGAAGGGAAGGGGAGGAGGCCGCCAAGGCTTCTTCTTTTTTTCTTCTTGCTTGCGGATGAAACAAGGAGAGGAGGAGGGGAGGGCGTACGGCAGCAAGAGGAGGAGCTTCTCATGAATAGGGCGCCGGCCCCCCTTGCTCTCCTTTTAAAGGTATGAAGGGCTCCTACAAATTAGGAGCCCTTGATCACCTTCCAAGAGGGGCGCCGGCCCCTCTTGTGTTGCCGCCACAAGCCAAGAAAAGGAGGAGGGGAGTGTGCCCCTCCTTCATGGTTGCCCTAATCCTCTTTAAGTTAGGTTTGGAAGGCCCTAATGTGGCTAAGCCCTAATCTAATTAGGCTTAGTCCAAGGGAAAACCAAATTGGATCCAATCTAGGTAAGTCCTAATCCAATTAGAACTTAAATCAATTTTGACTCAATTGAACTCTTCAATCCTAATCCAATTAGGAGTCTTATTGATTCATTAGATTAATAATTAATTGTGACTTAAGAAACCCCTAATCCAAATTAGGATATATTTAATTTTAGTCCTAATCCAATTAGGACTCTATTTGAATCCGAAATCCTAATCCGATTAGGACTCTAGGAATCCTACTCCAAGTAGGAATCCGATTTTAATTCAAAACTCCTAATCTCATTAGGATTGTAGGAATCCTATTCCAAGTAGGAATCCCAGTCCTACTCCAACTAGGATTCCCAGTCCTAATCCAATTAGGACTCTAGGAATCCTACTCGAAGTAGGACTCTTGTTTCAAGTTCAATTAATTAATTCCCATTCCTTCTTCAACTTCTTATCAATCGAATTGATTACTCGTGATTCATAATCACTTTTTCAACCATCGGATCGGTCAATACTTCTAGTGTGTGTGACCCCATAGGTTCTATTCTGACTGGTAGTGAGATATATTGTGATCTCTATCACAATATCATTGAAAACTCCTTTCAATGGATTGGAACGATTCCAACTCTACTCATTAGGGTTTATCGATCATCGAGATAATCCCTGTGAGTCCCACCATCCACCAGTGACACCTAGCAGCATGTAGTGGCTACCCAGTAGAATACAATGATGAACCTCTAGGTGCAGTTATCATGTGATACAGTCCTACTATCGTGGATCCCTACAGGACGGAGGTCATGGACAACTCGTCAAACCCCATCGTCTGTCATATGTGAAGATTTATTCGACTTAAGTTCGAGAGTGGAAAACTCTTTCTCCACTGTGCATACTGCCCCGGCCAAGGTCTTACGAACTCAGTCTTATAAATCACATAGGATCTCTCCTTATCTATCAAGGCCGATAGATTCCTTATAGGTGCATACCCTACTCCTACAGTGAACTTACTGCAGCCAATCTACACTGCATGGACCCATATGGCTAGAGACCATGTATGTGTGCAATCAAACTACAATAACCTCACTGTGAATAGCCGAAGCACCGCAGGTCAAAGGACCAGTCACACTACTGCATCATCAAGCAAGTCACTGACGAGTGGATAGACATCCAAGTGACTTCTTGTATTGGTCACGCTCAGTACCCTTGTTCTTAACAAGCACCTGCACTATTACTTCAGTGTCGCCACACTGTGGACTCGAGTCTCGTCCATCCATAAGGAAAGTAATCTGTGCACTGATCTCATCGGATCGATCACCGTCCTCGTGATGATCCATCGATCAGGAGCGTTCAAAATTAATCACTAATGATACATGGCTCAAATTCTCAACTCTTGAGAATATGCATCATCATCTTATTAATTCCTTGGACGATTCATAGACACAATAATAATATGAATGAAAAAGATGCCTTTCATTTATTCAATAATAATAAAGTCAAGTACAAATTATGTCCTAGAATTAATAATGTGTCAGCCAAAATTGGCTTCTAGGGCATACATCTAACAATCTCCCACTTGCACTAAAGCCAATCAGTCATATATCTTAGTCCCATCTTCTCAAGGTGGGCTTCAATCTTTTGCTGACTTAGCTGTTTAGTGAACGGGTCTGCCACGTTATCCGCGGAGTCTACTCTCTGCACTTCGACATACTTCTTCTCAACATAGTCGCGTATGAGATGGAAGCGCCGCTCTATATGCTTGGACTTCTGATGAGACCTTGGCTTCTTAGCAAGGGCTATGGCGCCATTATTATCGCAGTAGAGTGTTATGGCATCTGATGACATTACATCCAATTCCGAAATGAATTTCTTGAACCAGAAGCCTTCCTTAGCAGCTTCGGAGGCGGCGATGTATTCAGCTTCCATAGTAGAATCAGCAATGATCGGTTGTTTGGAACTTTTCCAATTTACCGTACCACCATTGCACAAGAACACATATCCAGATGTTGACTTCCTATCATCGACATTAGTCATGAAGTCTGAATCTGTGTATCCTTCTACCTTCAACTCTGATGATCCTCCAAAAACCAAGAATAAATCTTTAGTTCTTCTCAAGTACTTAAGAATATTCTTCACAGCTGTCCAGTGTTCTTCACCTGGATTTGACTGATATCTGCTTGTGACACTCACAGCAAGAGCTATATCAGGTCGTGTACATAGCATGGCATACATGAGGCTCCCTATTGCCGATGCATAGGGAATCTTGCTCATGCGTTGAATCTCTTCAGATGTGTTGGGGCACATCTTCTTGGAGAGATGAATTCCATGCCTAAGGGGTAAAAGACCCCTTTTGGAGTTTTCCATGCTGAACCTTTTCAGCACTTCCTCTATATACATTTTCTGTGATAGGCCAAGCATCCTTTTAGATCTATCTCTATAGACCTTTATTCCCAAAATATAGGATGCTTCCCCAAGGTCTTTCATAGAGAATTCTTTTGACAACCAGACCTTGACCGAGGTTAGCATGGGAATATCATTTCCTATCAGGAGGATGTCGTCCACGTACAGTACGAGAAAAACGACAGCGCTCCCACTAACCTTTTTGTAAACACACGGTTCCTCTTCGTTTTTGATGAAATCAAACGTTTTGATTGCGTCATCGAAACGAGTGTTCCAACTCCGAGATGCTTGCTTTAGTCCATAAATGGACCTTTGCAGCTTGCAGACCTTGTGATCTCCATCACTGGAAGTGAAACCCAGAGGCTGTTCCATATAGATATCTTCATCAAGATATCCATTCAGGAAAGCAGTTTTCACATCCATCTGCCAGATTTCATAATCATGAAATGCTGCAATGGCAAGCAATGTTCGGATGGATTTTAGCATGGCTACAGGTGAAAAGGTCTCCTGATAGTCAATGCCTTCGCGCTGACTATACTCTTTCGCCACAAGCCTTGCCTTATAGGTCTCTACCTCTCCATCCGAACCTATTTTCCTTTTGTAGATTCATTTACATCCAATAGGTACAATACCTTCTGGTGGGTCTACTAAGGTCCAGACTTGGTTGCATGGAGTCTAACTCTGACTTCATGGCTTCCAGCTATTTCTCGGAATCGATATCAGATATCGCCTCGTTGTAGGTTTTGGGATCTTGTGTATGATCCCTATCTCCCACTAGGAACATTTCCTCGGTATCCTCTTCTAGTATACCTAAGTATCTATCGGAAGGATGGGAGACCCTACTTGATCTACGAGGTGGTCGAGGGACATCGTGTACTGGCTCTGTATGAATGGGTTCGATAGGATCCATGACTCGTTGCTTTTCAGAGACTTTGTCTTCAAGCTCAATTTTCCTCCCACTGCCTCTGTCATGGATAAACTGATTTTCCAAGAAGATGGCATGACGGCTCACAAACACATTGTGATCCTCTGAGATGTAAAAATTGTATCCTAATGACTCTTTAGGATATCCTATAAAACGAGCACTTATGGTCCTAGCCTCTAGTTTGTCCGCCTGTAGTCTCTTGACGTGGGCCGGACATCCCCAAATCTTGAGATGACCAATACTTGGTTTCTTACCATGCCATATCTCATACGGTGTGGTAGGAACGGATTTAGAGGGAACTCTATTCAGTAGACATACTGCGGTAAGTAAGGCATCTCCCCAAAGAAACATAGGTAAATCAGTGAAGCTCATCATGGACCTGACCATATCCAATAGGGTCCGATTTCTCCTCTCTGACACCCCGTTGAGTTGAGGTGTACCCGGAGGAGTCCATTGTGAGACTATGCCATTGTCCTTGAGATAGTCCCGGAATTCTCCACTAAGGTATTCTCCTCCTCGATCTGATCGAAGAGCCTTAAGGGTTTTTCCAGTTTGTTTTTCTACTTCATTTTTGAACTCTTTGAACTTTTCAAAAGATTCAGACTTGTGTCTCATAGGATACACATACCCATACCGTGAATGATCATCGGTAAAGGTAATAAAGTACGAATAAAGTCCCCTGGCTAGCACATCGAATAGGCCACATACATCTGTATGTACTAGGGTAAGTATTTCAGTGGTCCTCTCCCCATGTCCTACAAAGGGCAATCTAGCCATTTTTTCTTGAAGACAGGATTCGCAAACTGGATATGACTCGGAAGTCAATGAGCCGAGAAGCCCATCTTTATCCATTTTGTTCATTCTGTCCTCTCCAATATGGCCAAGCCTGAGGTGCCACAAATATTTTTGGTTTATCTCATCCCTGGATCTTTTGGATCTTTTGGCATTCACTACTTGCTCAGACATATTTATAGATACATCCATATGCAAATGATAGAGACTGTCAATCATAAAACCACGTGCGACTATTTTATTTCTTAAATAAATAGAACAGCAGTCTTTGTCAAATGTAAAAACATGACCTTCCTGTGCTAGACATGAAACAGAAATCAAATTTCTGCTAGCAGCAGGTACATAATAGCAGTCTCTAAGTAATAAACTAAAACCAGACGGTAGTCGCAGATGGTAGGTGCCGACAGCCACAGCAGCAACTTTTGCCCCGTTGCCAACCTGAAGGGTTACCGCACCTTCCGCCAGCCTTCTACTTTCTTTAGACCCTGCATGGTAGTGCACAAATGAGCACTAGAACCAGAATCTATAACCCAACTAGAAGTAGAAGAAACCGTTAGATTAGTTTCAATTATGAGCAAGTCTATACCTTCTGAAGGTGTGTCAGTCTTCTTGTTCTTCAGGCTCTCGAGGTATGAAGGGCAGTTCCTTTTCCAGTGGCCGTCGACATTGCAGTGGAAACATTTTCCTTTGTCATTAGCCTTTTTCTTTTGAACTTCCTTCTTTGGCTTCTTGTCTTTCTTCTGCTTCTTTGCAGGCTTCTTTTTCTTCCAAGCAGACTTTCTCTTGGAACCAGAAGTCAACTCAGCAGCAAGGACATTGCCCCTTGAACCTTTCAAGGCTCCCTCAGCAGTTACCAACATGTTGATTAGTTCAGTCTTAGTGCATTCAATCTTATTCATGTGGTAGTTTACTATAAACTGACCAAATGAATCAGGAAAGTGACTGTAGGATCAAATCTACTTGCAATTCCTTGTGCATGTTCATTCCGAGCTTCTCAAGCTCCTCTAGGTCCTTGATCATAGTCAGACCATGATCATGGACAGACTGCCCTTCGCGCATCTTTGTCTTGAAGAGCCTCTTGGACACTTCAAAACGAGCTGTGCGACTCTGCTCACCATACAACTCTTGCAGGTGTGCTAGTATGTCCCTAGCAGTCTTGAGATTCTCATGCTGGCATTTGTTCATTTGACATGGATGCCATCATATAGCATTTAACTCTAATGTCATCATCCATCCACTTTTGATGCATCTGACGCTGAACATCAGTAGGACGTGTTGGTAGTGTGGGGCTATCTGAATCGAGTATGTAGCCTATTTTCTCACAGTCCAAAACAATTTTGAGGTTTCTAAGCCAGTCCTTGTAATTGGTTCCGGTCAATCGGTTGGTCTCAAGAATACGGGTCAAAGGGTTTGAAGCTGACATTATGATCTGCAGAGAGTAAAGATTCTAGTTAGACTTTTGTACTTGATCCTTAATCTGTTCTAAGGACTTTTAGAACAAATGTAACTCCCACTATTTTCTCGAATTCCTCACACTCCCCTGGTAGGAAAACGGAAATCCTACACGACTAGGGTTTCTAGTGGGTACTGCGGTCCCACCAATTTACATGCCACCTCACCTAACAGTTATTGGTGACACATAGATTGATGAATGTACAACTCTTGTACAATGCTTCTCAAGCATGTTGCAGTGTAACTTGGTCTCTAAGCCATGAAAACCTCACCTAACAGTTATTGGTCCCATTTCTTAGTTAAGTCAGACCCACCGTATTACCGTAGGAATAAAGTCGTCATTGGGTCCTCACCTAATAGTTATTGGTGCCCAACCCCATCTTTACCCTACAACATCTCATGTCTATAGAGAGGTCCAGCCCCCCGATGCAACTTGCCCACTGTGTCCAGCCAAGACAAATCAACATCAGAAAGACCTTAGCAGCTCTACTACAGTGGAAGACCTATTGACTTAATATTGGTTAATCAGGTCTTAGTGTTTGCAACTTGAGCTCTTCATAAGAGGTAATCGAACAATTGGCCAGATAAGCAGGTGGGAGGCTCTCCTTACTCAGAGAGTAAGGTCCTAATTAAGTAACCACCTTTCATACTTTTCTAGACACCAATTAGATCAATTAATCTAATATGACTTGCTCATGTCGGTTCACTCTCGACTTGATTGAGGAGGTTTTAATTTAGGTCTCAATTGGGTTTGCTACATCACATGTAAACCTATCTACCCGACTCACATTCACATCACATGCAAACGGCACATTGCAGACAGTTATAATCGCAGCAATAATTAAAGCTAAACTTTAAATAGGTAATGATCACGGATTCTAGTTAGGTCGTATTACAAGCACATGCACGTCAATCGATCAACTGGTCTTCAACTCTTGAATTGGTTCCAAGCCTCCTTGACTCGATCCTTGACCAACTCTTGATCCAATCGCCATCAACCGCTTAGACCCCTGTTCATCTTATGCATCATCTTCGACTTGATCGTTGACGTACATCATATCACAGAAATA
Organism: Phoenix dactylifera; assembly: GCF_009389715.1. Taxonomy (NCBI): domain Eukaryota; kingdom Viridiplantae; phylum Streptophyta; class Magnoliopsida; order Arecales; family Arecaceae; genus Phoenix; species Phoenix dactylifera. The sequence goes on from NW_024068668.1 coordinate 19,273, forward strand.
CAACCAGATATAAAATAAAAATAAAAATAAATTACATCCCCTTTTAGGAGGCACGCAGGCCTCTCAAAACATCAAATAAGATGCATGCAAGCATCTGAAAAATTACATGACATTACAGATCACATCGCAGGTCATTACATTTGATACCAAAAGGGTTTGAATCCTATGATCATCACCACATGCAGCAATTATAATTTTCAGATCTGAAAACTAATTGATTATCTTATGACATAGGTTGCTGATCATGCTAATCATGATTCTAAACTTTGTAATCCCATTAACAATGCAATTAGAATCATCTTTTTATCACATAAAAATCAGCATGCAAAAATTAGCACCCTAGAAAAATCTGCATGCAGAAAATTTTCAGCATGCATGATCATTCAATTTTCAGATCTAATAAGCCTATTTATAATTAATTCTTACCTTAATCTACGAAGCCTAGGCTCTGATACCACTGTTGGGAACCCGCCTATGCCGCTGATATTTCAAAAAATTCAGATGGCAGCGGAATCGGCATGTGCGGGATCGACGTTCATCGCATGAACGTTGTTTCATGAACCGTTCGTAGTTAGGCAAGAATTAAAAACTTTTAAAACATTAGGAAGATCAGATCTTCACACCTTGCGCGGGTAGATGATCACCGCAAACTGATGATCGTGGTTTTAGGAAGAGGGTTCGCTTGAAGCCATTCAAGTGTCCGGCCTCTACGGGTATCCACACGAAGCAGAGATCCGATCAAAGCTCTCTAGTCTTCCCAGGGTGCTAGCTCCCTTGCAAAGACTTCTTTTGATGGCTGATTTCCTCTCTTTCAATCAACCCTTGATTGTGCTTGAGAGGAGGAAGAAGAAGGAGGGATCTTGAAGAAGAACCAAAGCCCTCACTGCAGCCTTTCTTTTCCCTGCGTTGGATGAAGGAAGGGAAGGGGAGGAGGCCGCCAAGGCTTCTTCTTCTTTTCTTCTTGCTTGCGGTTGAAACAAGGAGAGGAGGAGGGGAGGGCGTACGGCAGCAAGAGGAGGAGCTTCTCATGAATAGGGCGCCGGCCCCCCTTGCTCTCCTTTTAAAGGTATGAAGGGCTCCTACAAATTAGGAGCCCTTGATCACCTTCCAAGAGGGGCGCCGGCCCCTCTTGTGTTGCCGCCACAAGCCAAGAAAAGGAGGAGGGAGTGTGCCCCTCCTTCATGGTTGCCCTAATCCTCTTTAAGTTAGGTTTGGAAGGCCCTAATGTGGCTAAGCCCTAATCTAATTAGGCTTACTCCAAGGGGAAACCAAATTGGATCCAATCTAGGTAAGTCCTAATCCAATTAGAACTTAAATCAATTTTGACTCAGTTGAACTCTTCAATCCTAATCCAATTAGGAGTCTTATTGATTCATTAGATTAATAATTAATTGTGACTTAAGAAACCCCTAATCCAAATTAGGATATATTTAATTTTAGTCCTAATCGAATTAGGACTCTATTTGAATCCGAAATTCCTAATCCGATTAGGACTCTAGGAATCCTACTCCAAGTAGGAATCCGATTTTAATTCAAAACTCCTAATCTCATTAGGATTGTAGGAATCCTATTCCAAGTAGGAATCCCAGTCCTACTCCAACTAGGATTCCCAGTCCTAATCCAATTAGGACTCTAGGAATCCTACTCGAAGTAGGACTCTTGTTTCAAGTTCTAATTAATTAATTTCCATTCCTTCTTCAACTTCTTATCAATCGAATTGATTACTCGTGATTCATAATCACTTTTTCAACCATCGGATCGGTCAATACTTCTAGTGTGTGTGACCCCATAGGTTCTATTCTGACTGGTAGTGAGATATATTGTGATCTCTATCACAATATCATTGAAAACTCCTTTCAATGGATTGGAACGATTCCAACTCTACTCATTAGGGTTTATCGATCATCGAGATAATCCCTGTGAATCCCACCATCCACCAGTGACACCTAGCAGCATGTAGTGGCTACCCAGTAGAATAGAATAATGAACCTCTAGGTGCAGTTATCATGTGATACAGTCCTACTATCGTGGATCCCTACAGGACGGAGGTCATGGACAACTCGTCAAACCCCATCGTCTGTCATATATGAAGATTTATTCGACTTAAGTTCGAGAGTGGAAAACTCTTTCTCTACTGTGCATACTGCCCCGGCCGAGGTCTTACGAACTCAGTCTTATAAATCACATAGGATCTCTCCTTATCTATCAAGGTCGATAGATTCCTTATAGGTGCATACCCTACTCCTACATTGAACTTACTGCAGCCAATCTACACTGCATGGACCCATATGGCTAGAGACCATGTATGTGTGCAGTCAAACTACAATAACCTCACTGTGAGTAGCCGAAGCACCGTAGGTCAAAGGACCAGTCACACTACTGCAACATCAAGCAAGTTACTGACGAGTGGATAGACATCCAAGTGACTTCTTGTATTGGTCACGCTCAGTACCCTTGTTCTTAACAAGCACCTGCACTATTACTTCAGTGTCGCCACACTGTGGACTCGAGTCTCGTCCATCCATAAGGAAAGTAATCTGTGCACTGATCTCATCGGATCGATCACCGTCCTTGTGATGATCCATCGATCAGGAGCGTTCAGAAATTAATCACTAATGATACATGGCTCAAATTCTCAACTCTTGAGAATATGCATCATCATCTTATTAATTCCTTGGACGATTCATAGACACAATAATAATATGAATGAAAAAGATGCCTTTCATTTATTCAATAATAAAAAAGTCAAGTACAAATTATGTCCTAGAATTAATAATGTGTCAGCCAAAATTGGCTTCTAGGGCATACATCTAACAGGGATCAAGCCGGAAGAGGAGACGAATCCACAAGCTAGGAGGTAAGATCGGATCCTGAGTTCGGTAGAGGAACAGAGGATCTTTGGATGCAGAAGGATGTGTGATCCGGAGGGAGTTTGAGACTTATCCGAAGCAGGGGATAATACGTTTGGATTTGGTTGGGAAGAAGAGCCGTGAGCTGGAAGAAGATAAAGATGCTTCTCTGTTCCGAAACAGAGGGTGATGCGGATGAAGTTCACGGCTGGCAGCTGGGAGTCCGGTTTTATTCCGTGAAGCTTGGAATGGCTTGCGGATGGAAGCTAGGGAGTTGAAATGCGATAGAGATGAAGCTGGGACTTGAGGTTGAGCTGGGAGCAAAAGGAGTTGGTTCATTCCTTGGGAAGATAAGCTCGGAAAGGATGTGGAGGATGTCACAGAGAAACAGTGATGCTTTTGTTCTAATCTAGATTCGGTTTGAGAAGGAATCGGAAGAGGAAATGAACTTGGGAGCATGGAGTTGGGAGGTTAGGAAGATGACGAGAGGATCTCGGCTGGGAGTTATCCGTGGGTGGTTGTCATCGCGAACGGGAGGATAAGCGTGGGACCGAGATAGAAGGAGAGCTGAGATCCATGTTTGGGAGTTTGAGGATTCTGCCGATGGCTAAATGCGGCTGGGATCTAGCAGAAGAATATGAGGCCGGTGGTTGTTCGGCTGGGAAGTCATCACGGAATATCCAGACACGGGAGGATGGAATGAACGAAGTGAAGGATGCCTGGTGACGTGGATGCAAGATGAATGGCTGAGATGGGATGAGGCTTTGGGATCCGTGCGACTAGATGGTATGCTTTGAGATCGGAGAAACAAATAATTTGAAGGGATTTTATTAAAATAGGAGAGTTGGATTATGTGGAAAAAGTTGGAATGAGTGGGAAGAAATTTAGGTGAACGTGTGAAGAGTCAGAAATTAATGGGAAGCACTGGATTTTGGAGAAGAGTTCTTGGAGTCGACTCTGGAGGATGTAAAATTGTGAAATAATGCAGTGTAGTTTAGGCTTTACCTAACTAAGTGTGACTTGATCTGCATACATTAAGCTCAATCAGTAAATAAGTAAACTCGAATTACCTTTAATAATTTATTAAAATGCAATGGTGATGGTAACATAATTTTTTAATTGAATTTACAAAATATGTGAATTAAAATAATGATAAGTGCTACGAATAAGATATTAATTTATGCATTATTTAGCACTTATCAGGAGAGCGGAAGAGGAAGGGGGCGGCGGGGTGGCCGGAGGCCACCTCTTAGTCGATGGCCAGCCGGCTGCAGTGGCGGCCGGTGGCCGTTACGGTGGCCGGAGTCAAAAATCAACCGAGATGGTCTCGGTTCATGAGGCCAAAACAAAGGAAGGGAAGCATGCTCCGGCTAAGATCGAAGAGCACAAATGGTAGAGGGCTTACCGGCGGTGGCAGAGGCGGTGGAAAAAAGATCTCAGCTCGGTCCGGTAGCTAGCAGCGGCGGCGGTGGCACTTTCCGAAGAGGAAAGAGATCTCGAAACAAGGGAGGCTCAGGTGGTGGTGGTGGTTGGCCGAGGTGGCTCACCGGCGACTTGGGAAGTGAGAGCAGAGGAAGGAGAGGAAAAGGAGAGGGAGGAGAGGAAGAAAAGGGGGCTCGGCGGTGGCCCTAGGGGAAGGAGAGATGGGGGTTTTAGCACCCCATCGTAACGGCCCTCCGCCGCGAAAATCGCGGCGATCGAGTGCGATCCGCGGCCGTTATCGGCCACGGTGTGACCGAAGGGGGGGTGCCGCGGGATGCCCGCGGCGCCTTGCCCCAAATGTCCCCGGAGGAGCCGAGAGAGGATCGCGATGGCGATCCTCTCTCTGGTTCCTTCCATATTTGGATCGGGGCTGAAGTCGGCTGGAGCTGCCGACTTCTGCCCCGTATCTCACAGATAAGTTAGAGAGTTTTTTGTGTAGAAAGAAGACACTTAATAACAATCACTAGAGAATAAGAGATTTCTGATCATCTTACCCTTAATGCGGAGATTCTCGGGTGCATAAATAGAAATGTGGGATTTGCAATCTCCCATAGATCATGCTACAATGGACTAAGATCATGCTATACCTATCAAGGGACATGTTGTAATCAAATGGGATCTTGTCGTTATTGCTTGAAGATATGACGTAATCGTTGGGAGTCATTATAGTAATCTTTACCCTCGGCACGATGGATAGAGTGCGTTTTAGCAGAAGGTAGGAGGATCGCTATCCAAGGTGGGAAGGCTATTGGCGGCTCAGGATATCTGTCGAGATGAATTGTTGTTTAGTTGAGCTGCAAAACTACACTCGGCTTGTTGGGCAATGTGTGACTTTAGAGGTTGGTTGCTATGATATGCTCAACTTAGCTTCCAGAATGGTCGAGGTTTAACCAATTCCAGATGGCCATGTTTGAGCTTATTTTGCCACATCACCTGCTCCCCCCCCCCCCCCCCCCAATCGAGCTGAGATCGGAAGGTCGGTTCGGAAAAGTAGCCCCCATGATGCGTGGTTTTGGTTTGGGCTTCTACAATCTCGGGCCTTAATCATGTAAAATAACTCTAAATACAAAGTTTGCCACTCGGCATTTTAATGCGAACTCTTCATACACTGCGGCTTTGGTTCGGGAAGCATTTTTTTATTTTTTTTAAAGATCTAGGTATTTTTGGCATTTTTGACATGGAGTGACAATTTCATTTATGTTTTTCATCCTTTTTTTTTTTTTTTTTTTTTTTTTTTTTTTTTTTTTTTTTTTTAGTGATTGTCATAAGTACTTTCCATGTTCTCTGGAGACTTTCCATGTGTTCAATTCATGGATAACTTTTTTCTTCTTTGAACTACACGAGCATCTCATTTGTTACCACACTTCTTTTCGGAACCAGCCTGCATGTATGTTAGATTGGGACTCATGGTGCTTTCTATTTGGGGAGACCAGGCGTCATGATTTGAGCCATCCAGATGGCCATGTTTGAGCTATTCTCCATATATTAAAGTCCAAGGTGGTTATTTTCTCCTCCTTTTCCATTGTTGTCTCCTTCCTTCTTTCTCCATTATCGCCCCATTCTTCCCCAAAGACTAGGGGTCGAAGTGTCCTTGCTTCCCTGCTCAAGTATCATCTTAGGAAGGCTTATAGGTGCACACCTCGTTCAATGCCATCTCCAATTCTGCTTCTTCGGGTTCGTCCCCTAATAGGTCTCCTACAATAGAAAATAGAAAAGTTTTGTCGATAAGATCTAATTTCTCTATATCCCAAGTAAGCATTCTTGGAAGGAGTCACATTGCCGTCTACTAATCGCAATCAAATGATTTAAGCTCAACATCAATCTATCTAAAATAGAAAGTTATATTCATTTGATGGGTCAACTAATTTTAGATCAAATAAGAAACTTTCTCAAAATTTATTACAATACAAAGCAATACCTGGAGTAATTTTTTTTGATTATTTTGTTCATTTAATTTTAAACTTCATGTCAATGTCATATTAAATAACAATATAAAGGATATTTGTTGACAATTGTCATTGTTACATAATAATTAGAATAGCGAAGATCAAAAAGCAACTAATATAACCAGGAGCTTACACATCATATTATGAAAAGAACTATGTTTAACTTATTATTTTTAAGATGACATGTCATATTTCTAGTAATAGGAATAGATCTAAATAAGATAGAATGTTAGGTGGCAGCATTTGGTGACCTCACAAATACCATCAAAATTACTGAAATGAGAGCAGGCCATCTATCTAATCATCAACATGAGAACTTGAGCTGGCCGCTGACTAGAAAAATTTATTATTATTTTGAAGGTCTATAATGAACTTGTATGAAAGGATTTGCAAATGTGAGATAGTTTGAATGGATCTAATGAGATTGGATTCAGTAAAAGGTAGAATTCCAATCCCTCTCTTTCTATCTCTCTCTCCTCCCTTGTGTGCGCAAGCAAGCATGCATGGGCATGCGCATGTGCTTGTGTCACATATGGTATGCTTCTCTACCACTATGGCATCTATTGTAGTTTAATGGTTTGCTTCGGAGGAAATATAGAAGGTGCCGAAAATTCACCAATAACTTATATGTTTTCAAGAAAATTAGTTTAAAATGTCCTATAAACTTAAATAATCAATATAATAGCGAAAATGATATACAATTCAAATGATTTTTCAAAAAATACATGTCAACTAAAGGGTATTGCATGTAGTTCTTGTTGGGAACCCGCCCATGCCGCTGATATTTCAAAAATTTTTCAGATGGCAGCGGAATCGGCATGCACGAGTTCAACGTTCATCGCATGAACGTTGTTTCGAGACCTTTCGTAATTAGGTAAGAATTAAAACTTTTAAAACTAATAGGAAGATCAAATCTTCACCTTGCGCGGGTAGATGATCACCGCAAATCTGAATTCGTGGTTTTGGAAGAGGGTTCGCTTGAAGCCGTTCAAACGTCCGGCCTCTACGGGTATCCACACGAAGCAGGATCCGATCCAAGCTCTCTATCTCACCGGGGTACTAGCTCCCTTGCAGAGATAGCTTTGATGGCTGATGTCCTCTCTTTCAATCAACTCTTGATTGCACTTGAGAGGAGGAAGAAGAAGGATGAAGAAGAGGAAGAAGATCAAATCCCTTCGCAGCCTTCTTCTCTTCACACGCGTTGAAGCCAAGGAAGAAGACCAAGAGGAGGGAGAGGCCTCCTCTTCTTTTCCCTTTGCTAATGGCGGCTGAACCAAAGGAGGAGCAAGAGGGGGGCGTACGGCAGCAAGGAAGAAGCCTTCTCTTCTGTTAGGTCAGCCCCCATGAAGCCCTCTTTAAATAACAAGTGGAGCTCCTAACTTTTAGGAGCTCCCTTGAAATAATTCCAAGAGGGGCGCCGGCCCCTCTTGTTGCCGCACCAAGCAATATGAAAGGAGGAGGGGCGTGTGCCCCTCCTTCATGGTTGCCCTAATCCTCATTAGGTAAGGATTTGGATGCCCTAATGTGGTTAAGTCCTAATCCAATTAGGCTTAACCAAATTGGGTTCAATCTATGCTAGTCCTAATCCAATTAGGACTTGAATGAATCATGACTCAATTGAACTCTTCAATCCTAATCCAATTAGGAGTCATGTTGATTCATTAGATTAATAATTAATTTAGACTTAAGGAATCCTAATCCAATTAGGATGTATTTTAATTTTAGTCCTAATCCAATTAGGACTCTATTTGAATCCGAAGTCTTAATCCAATTAGGATTTCTAGGAATCCTACTCCAAGTAGGAATCCAATTTTAATTCAAAATTCCTAATCTCATTAGGATTGTAGGAATCCTATTCCAAATAGGAATTCCAGTCCTACTCCAACTAGGATTCCCAGTCCTAATCCAATTAGGACTCTAGGAATCCTACCCGAAGTAGGATTCTTGTTTCAAGTCCAATTAATTAATTCCTTTTTCCTTCTTCAACTTTTTATCAATCAAATTGATTTCTTGTGATTCCTAATCACGATTTCAACCATCGGATCGGTCAATACTTCTAGTGTGTGTGACCCCATAGGTTCTATTCTGACTGGTAGTGAGATATATTGTGATCTCTATCACTATATCATTGAAAACTCCTTTCAATGGGTTGGAACGATTCCAACTCAACTCATTAGGGTTTATCGATCATCAAGATAATCCCTATGAGTCCCACCATCCACCAGTGACACCTAGCAGCATGTAGTGGCTACCCAGCAGAATGGAATGATGAACCTCTAGGTGCAGTTAACATGTGATACAGTCCTACTATCGTGGATCCCTACAGGACGGAGGTCATGGACAACTCGTCAAACCCCATCGTCTGTCATATGTCAAGATTTATTTGACTCGAGTTCGATAGTGAAAAACTCTTTCTCCACTGTGTATACTGCCCCGGCCGAGGTCTTACGAACTCAGTCTTATAAATCACATAGGATCTCTTCCTTATCTATCAAGGTCGATAGATTCCATATAGGTGCATACCCTACTCCTACAGTGAACTTACTGCAGCCAATCTACACTGCATGGACCCATATGGCTAGAGACCATGTATGTGTGCAGTCAAACTATAATAACCTCACTGTGAGTAGCCGAAGCACCGCAGGTCAAAGGACCAGTCACACTACTGCAACATCAAGCAAGTCACTGACGAGTGGATAGACATCCAAGTGACTTCTTGTATTGGTCACGCTCGGTACCCTTGTTCTCTAACAAGCACCTGCACTATCACTTCAGTGTCCCTACACTGTGGACTCAAGTCTCGTCCATCCAGAAGGAGAGTGATCTGTGCACTGATCGGATCGATCACCGTCCTCGTGATGATCCTTTGATCAGGAGCATTTAGAAATTAATCACCAATGATACATGGCTCAAATTCTCAACTCTTGAGAATATGTATCATCATCTTATTAATTTCTTGGACGATTCATAGACACATAAACAATATGAATGAAAAAGATGCCTTTTATTTATTCAATAATAAATAGTCAAGTACAAAATTATGTCCCTAGAATCAACAATGTGTCAGCCAAATTGGCTTCTAGGGCATACATCTAACAGTTCTACCTCCCAATGGAGACAAAACGGATGGTTCTTTCTTGTAACGCCATCCATTGCTCGTTTCTCTAAGCTTATAAGACGTTGGTGGGCCCACTAAAACAACATAATTTTATGTACACCACACATATAACAGGTCCATCTGGATTCATACATATATTGGAAGACGCAATGAATGCAATATTATCTTTTCAACACTTCGTGATGAACTAATAGTTGGACATACCAGGCCATTTTCTTTCTATATGGCTATTGTTGGATAGAAAAATGATGCAGGAGCACGAGCCCAAATCATAATGGAAGTACGTCGAGTTTGGATTCTTGCTTGGGAGTGCCCGAAAACACATTGGGTTCGTATTTCTAGCATTTAATTAGATTGAGTCCATGCAATAAGTGATTTGATTCACAATGGGTTAGCCTCTTCACAATGAATTAAATTGAGTCCAAGGCGTGAATGGGTCCATGGCTAATTAGAAGTGGTCACATGTCAAAAGAAAGAGAAGTTCAACCATGAAGACCTCTCACATGTGGAAGAAATTCAGAGTTCAAATCCAGTTGAAATCCGTGACAGATTGAACACCATATGGTATTTTGAGGATTTTGAGAGCTACAGAAGTCTGATTAAGTTGATTCAAATTTTGTTGGAAAGTAGACATCCGTAGCTTTCCAATGACTATAAGAACGTGAAATTTGGAGATCAGATGAAATTTGAGGAGTCTCCCGAACTTCATGCTGATGTTGGTACCCGAGAAGGAGTTCCACCTAGATTCCAACTCGTGGCATGTGGCTGAATTCCTTTTGATGGGTTTCAATCCACACGCCATGAGGAATGGATTCCTAGGTGTCTAGGCTTAGGTGTCAAGGCCTTTGATTGGTCAATTAGAAAATTTAAATTTTGAATTGAGTCCTCATGTAATTAGGAGTCCAATTTAAAATTCTGTGTAGTCCTTATCCTTATCCTTTGTCAACCTTTCTTTCTATATAAAGAAGGGTATGATGAATGAAGTTAGTTTCTTTTGGATTTCGAAATTCCCTTTGTTTACGTGAGGAGGGGCAAGTTCCTTGCTTGGTGCGATGCCAAGAGGCTGAAGAAAGAGGTGGGACGCCTCCCTTCAAGTCTTCAAAATTTGAATTAGTTTGGATGAGATTTCCAAAACTAATTCATCCTTATCCACTCTCTCTCTCCCTTGTTTCACGCTTGTTCCTGTAGGTGCACCTCCTTGAGTGCCACATCAGCATTTCAGCACCTCTCTCACGCCCAAGACTCCTTTCCCACGTCCTCCTCTAAGTCCTATTGTCATTAGGACTCCACACAACCCAATTCAGCCTAAAAAAATTGGTCTAGCCAATTTCAGCCCCCACAAAATGGTGCCTAATTTTGGTCCATTGGCTGACCCTCCTTGAACCCAATCTCACCAACCAGCAACCCATCTTCTTCCTCCTTCCTTCCACCACAAAGAACCCTAGCCTCCATTGCCATTGCTTTGAAAAAAAAGAAAAAAGAGAAGAAAGATTCAGCCATCCTCAAGAAGAAAAATCTGCAGCCCACCCCGATTGCGTCAATTGGTATCAAAGCGAATCCTTGTCGCCATGAGTACCAGAAGTGGTCGCCCCTACAACAATGAACGACAACATGCTGAGATGATGGCCGAGCTCATCCGGCAAGTGGCGGCTTTGAATCAGAAGGTGGAAGTTGTTTGGGATCGTCTCTTCCCCGAGCCAAACAATCTTGAAGATGAACATGCTGTCCCCGCGCAACCTGAAAATTCAGAAGTGCCATTTGGAGGAGACCCCGATATTGAAGCATTCTCCCCCAGGGGTCTATCACCCCAAAGGCCACCTAGGGATCAGCGGATGCCCCCTCCAAACATTACTCGTATGGGGAATAATTTCAGGAACCCCTATGTTCATCAAAATCAGCGGGAGCGCCATGATCTCGACGATGTCATGAAGCGGGTTCGTGTAGAAGTTGCTGATTACAGCGGAAGCATGGACCCAACCTACTTTTAGGATTGGTTGATGTCTCTCGAAGATTACTTCGAATGGTTCAGCATGCCCAATGAAACCAAGGTGCGATTCGTGAAGATGAAGCTCAAGGGCCAAGCACGCATATGGTGGCATAGCGTTGAAGAGAAGCTTCATCGACTCCGACAGCCCCCTAGCAATGATTGGGAGGAGATGAAACTTCATTTGAAGGAAAAGTATCTTCCCCTTGATTATGAGGAGACACTCTTCGAAGAACTTCTGAAACTTCGTCAAGGAAGCTCTTCCGTAGAGGAGTATACGGCCCGATTCCATGAGTTGATGATCCGCAGCAACCTCACGAAGACGGATCGACAGTCCCTCACTCGGTACCGATCCGGGCTGAGGGATGACATCAAGAGGGAGCTAATGACAACGCGCATCTTCAGCCTAGAGGAGGCATACCAACTCGCCATTCGAGTTGAATCGCAGCTACGACAAAGACGCCCTGCGCAAGCACCAGTTGTACGACGATTTTCCGAGCGCAGCACCAACCAAGGAGTTCCATTTCCTCGAGGTAACGCCCCTGCTTTCAGATCTGAAACCTCTGTAAATAGAAGCACATATCAGGAAAGGGGTGCTCCAAGGGCTAATGAAAAGGGTAAAGGTCCTATGCCACAATCCACACCGCAAGGGAAGAATCCTGTTGAATGCTACAAGTGCGGCGGGCGAGGCCATTTTGCCGTTGTTTGTCCTACCCGAGACCAACGATTTGCATTGGTATGTGAGGAGGATGAGATCATAGGACCCTCTGAAGCCACTCCTCCCTCTCAGCCCGCTGATGAAGAGGGAAATGAAGGAAACGAAGAACATAATGAAGAAGCCCCTGCAGTGGAGCTAGAAGCTTCAGATCTACCTGTGTGCGTCGTGCGGCGGGTTCTTACGGATTGCAAGCTGGAGGAGAACGTGGAGGAAGATTGGAGGCGCACCAATATCTTCCACACTCGCGTCGAGCATGCCAACAAGTCTCTAAACCTCATCATTGACAATGGAAGCTGCATGAATATCATTTCTGAAGAAGTGCTGAAAAAGCTGAATCTGAAACCGGTACCGCATCCAAAGCCGTATCGGGTAAGTTGGATCGAAGACTCCTCCATCCCTGTTAAACAAAGATGCTTGATCAGTTTTTCACTTGGTAAGGACCTCCGAGATGAAGTATGGTGCGATGTTCTGCCCATGAAAGCGTGCCATCTTCTTCTAGGAAGACCTTGGTTGTATGATCGTAGTGTCGAGTATGATGGTCGATCAAATTGTTATTCTCTATATTGTGCCAACAAAAGAGTTGTGTTAAAGCCCCTTAGGATCACTGATTTTACCTCTGAAAATATGATAATCCAACGGGTTTTAACCATAAGAAAGTTTGAAGCTTGTAGCCGAGAGATTGGGGTCATGTATGCACTAATGGCTACGGAAGTTGGGGCTGAAATTTCAGAAGTTGTTCCTCCTGATTTCAAGTCCATATTGGATGATTCCTCTAATATAACCCTTGAGAGTCTTCCCAAGAATCTTCCACTGATGAGAGACAACCAGCGCACCATAGATTTGGTGCCCAGATCAAGCTTGCCGAACCTTCCTGCATGCTGGTTGAACCCAAAAAAACACGAGGATTCTCGTCGCCAAGTCCTGAAGCATGGGCCGCATGCAGAAGATTTTATTGCTGATGCCCTCAGTCAAAATTCATATGTTCTAACTCTTTTGAATGTTGAGGTAATGGGGTTTGCCAATCTAAAATTTTTGTACCCCTCTGAAGTATATTTTCAGCCCATATATGCAGAAGTTTCAGCAGTGGATCAGTGGCAGCATTCAGAATTTTTGACCCATGATTGCTTTCTTTTATGTGTCCCGAAGACCTCACTTGGTGATCATATTGTTCGAGAGGTCCATGGCGGAGACCTTGGTGGTCACTTTGGCTACGTCAAAACAGTCACAATGGTGGAGGATAAGTTCTATTTGCCGACCCTGCGCAAGGAAGCAAACTTTGTGTTGATGTGGTTGAGTGTTGAATGCAGAAATTTTCAGAAGCTTCAACCTTGCCAAGTCGAATTCTTCAAGGTGCTGAAGTGGATGGGACCCAAGGCCTTTGTGCTCGAGTTACCAGATGATTTGCAGGTTAGCCCCATCTTCTATGTTGAAGAGTTGCAGCCCTATGATGCTCACTATGTTGAAGATGAAGACATCCCATCTGTACCATCTTCACTTCTTCGACGATCAGCCCCGACGGACATCATTGAGGACATCCTAGTTGTTCAGATAGTGTCCACCCACCGAGGAGAATATCATAAGTTTTTCATTGGAGGATCGACTAAATTCAGATCGCTCATGATTAAAGATGGAGGAAGTCCAACAGCTGAACCCAAACTTCCACAAGCTCTATCAGTTGTGAAACTCGACGGAGTCAAGTCTTTTTTCCAGAAGGGGAGAATTGATGCAGGAGCACGAGCCCAAATCATAATGGAAGTACGTCGAGTTTGGATTCTTGCTTGGGAGTGCCCGAAAACACATTGGGTTCGTAATTTCACTACAAAAGAAAGGATATGTCCCGGCGCTTTTTTTGGTCTCTCCCGACGCTTTTAAGCGTCGGCGAATTTCCAGCCCACGCACCACAAAGCGTGGGTCAGACGTCGGGCAGGTGGGCGTGGGTCGGATTTAACCCGACGCGTAAAAAAAGCGTCGTAGCTCTATGCCGACGCTTTTAAGCGTCGTTCATTTTATACAAACCCGACGCTTAAAAGCGTCGGCGTACTTGAACCGACGCTTTCACACCCTATTTTGTGTTGGACTATGCCGACGCTTTTAAGCGTCGTTCATTTTATACAAACCCGACGCTTAAAGCGTCGGCGTACTTGAACTGACGCTTCCCGTATTTTTGTGTTGGAGTATGCCGACGCTTAAAAGCGTCGGTTTATGCTATTTGACCGACGCAATAAAGCGTCGGTAAAGATCAAACCTATGGGTCCGAACTTCTGGTAGTTGTGGACTTGAGGTAATTGTTTCTTTTTTTTTTTTGGTCACTTCTGGTTGATCACATCATAGATCAATATCTTTTTCTTCCTTTTTTGTTTCCTTTCATTCAATATTAACAACCAATTGAGAAAACAAATCATGCTCATTCCTTAACATGTCCAATTAATACTTTACACTGATTACATATAGCTTGGTATTACCACACCAACGGAATGCCAAGTTATGTAGAAAAACTAGTAACAGAAAAACTAGTAACAGAAAACCTTTCATTAATTTTGCCAGGACTTGGTAGAGCAACCTATTTTTATTTCTTGGATTTGGACAGTGCTTGCTTGTACCTTTTGGTGATCTGCCAAAAGACCAAACACTAGTCATCTACAGTATGAAGAAATACATACCTTTAGCCAACAATCTGGTGACCTGAAAGCACAACCTTTTGCAAACAAGTTTCTAATCATGATGACAAAGACAAGCATCAGGAAGAGGAGGGAGGAAACTCTAAAGAAAACACAAGACAAATGCATTACTTAATTTTTTTACAAGCACCACCATCAAGCACTTGCTCATGAGTTCATCATGCCACTAAACTGAAATTCAATTTCCACAAGCTCTTATTATTATTGAAGATTTCACCTAAATCCCGCATATATCTATCAGCATTGAAGACCTTTAAATGAGTTTCATACTGTTTCAAAGACCTTTAAATAACAGCAGCAAGCAAGCAAGCGAAAGCAAACAGCAGTAGCAGATGAAGGCTCATCATTCACTGTAGAACCAGACAGCCTTCTAGGAAATGAGTATTGGAAGCTGTGGTAGACTGATAAGTTCCTTTATTCTCGTTCGCATCTGTATCTTCCACTTCGGCCTCCACCAAACCTGTGGCTTCAAAGATACAAGCTTTGACTTCTTGAAACCTTTCTTCAGAGAGGGAGACCTCAGCCAGCAGCCTCCAAGCATAGTCCTCTGATGCCTCTTCATAATCTTTCTTTTGCTTCAGCACCATGTGCCCGCTGATCTCCCATACAGCAGGGTTCACTTGAGTATCCAAGAGCTCCTGGCAATAAATTAGAATACCGAGAGATCACCCTCTTCCACATACAGGTAATGGCAATAAATGTTTGATAAACAATTCCTAGCCATCCTTAAAAAAAATTAACCCATCAACTTATGACTACTATGCCTAGTATAGTTAAGAGAACCAAAACTATACACAAGTCATCAAATCATTTAAGTTGATAAACCTACTTTCACAAATTAAAACTGGCATACTCTTGTTTGTTGGTTATGCCTATGGAACCAAAACTGAGCACGAAATTTCAGAATCATGGACAGCATGGAAGAACAATAAAACCATCATAGAGGTGAATATGCAATAGCAAGATAACATTTACCTGTGGAAAAAGAAAGATTCTTCTGCCTGAGTCAGAAATAAGCACATTAAATGGTATGTTACTTTCTTGAAGGCAAATGCAGGAGTTGGCTACCACATCAGCTAGGTCCTTCAAGGTGTTCCCACCCTCATAAACCAGGCCTCTCACAGGATAATTCATCAATAGTGAGATTTTCACACCACCATCAGCCAGGCCCTTAGCTATTGGTATCTTTTTTGTTGTAGCCTTCTCCACCGGGAACGGCACCGACAAGCAATAACCCTGTCGCCATACAATTGAAAGCATTCCATTATCAATGTAATCAATAATTCATACTCCATGCAAATAAAATAGCGATCATAAGCAGTCACCCCATGGGAAAGAACAAGGCAGGAAGAAGTAGTGACCTGGAAATGCAGGTGATTAATAGTGGCAAAGGCACCCAAGATTAAAATACAAAATATTTTCACCCAAGATTCAATCAAGAGTTCAAGATTTCCATCTTGTTTCCTAATGGGAAGGATTGGCTGTCAAAAAGGAACTAATACAGATAGAGACAATTAACACCAAGTAAATTCATCCAAACATAATTATATACCATTGGCTTCTTCCATGATAGATGATATTAGATACATTTATATGTGCTTCTAAACTTGGGATAAACCTAATAAGCAGAATAAACTTTGGGAGAACAAAAGGAATGATTATATACAATTAGATGGACACCGGCTGAATTTTTGAGCAATCTCAATTTTCATCTGAATAGAGTTGTACAAGACAAAATCATATCAACATGAACAGTTAAGCATACCTTTCAATATATGGTGATTTCCTGATCCATGGCACCTCTATATGCTTATCTGAGAGCATCCATGTGAGTTATGAACATAAATGCATGCATACACATGTATATATATCCAATTTATACACATAAATTTTCACATGTGTAGGTGGGACAACAGAAATGCTTTATACACATGTATATATGTATAAAGAAATAGAAAAAAGTGACCAATATATCCAATTTTCTCTTAGTCAATATTTGAACGGGGTGGTTAGATTGAATGCTAGGGCTCGATATAATAGAAGGAAATTATAGAATGGGAGTTATTTACGGATCTAAACATAAAAAATATAAAACATGAAATGATCTTTCCGCACCTTCTTCGTCTCTTCATCATTTGTCATAGTATCTTAAGAAATTATAGTTCTTCATCTTTCTGTAAAGTATTTAGCTGACAGGAGAAAGAGGGGGCATACCTCGAATCGGCGCTTCCAAAGAACAAGGAGAAGATCCTCGGGCGGAGAAGAAGCTCGATCAACGCTTGAGGGCCAATCGGTCGGAGCCGGAGAGGAGGGACGAGGAGAAGATCCTCGGAAAGATCCTCGGGCGGAGGTGAAGCTCGCTCGAGGCTTGAAGGCTTGTCGGTTGACGCCGGAGAGGAGGGAGGAGGCTTGAGGGCGGAGGCAGCCGCTCGTGCCGAAGAGGAGGGCTAGCTAGGGCTCGATCGGGAGGCGGAGAGCCGGAAAAGGAGGGTGGGTATTCGGGGAGGCGGAGAGCCGGAAAAGGAGGCCAGGCTAGGGCTCGATCGGGAGGGTGGTATTTGGGGAGGAGCCACCGACGCTTCTTTGAAGCGTGAGAATATGTGACGCCTGGGGTATATTTTTCCGACGCTTGTGGATAGCGTCGGCAAAAAAGGGTCGCCTTTTCCCAATTTTCCTGTAGTGTTTCTAGCATTTAATTAGATTGAGTCCATGCAATAAGTGATTTGATTCACAATGGGTTAGCCTCTTCACAATGAATTAAATTGAGTCCAAGGCATGAATGGGTTCATGGCTAATTAGAAGTGGTCACATGTCAAAAGAAAGAGAAGTTCAACCATGAAGACCTCTCACATGTGGAAGAAATTCAGAGTTCAAATCCAGTTGAAATCCGTGACAGATTGAACACCATATGGTATTTTGAAGATTTTGGGAGCTACAGAAGTCTGATTAAGTTGATTCAAATTTTTTTGGAACGTAGACATCCGTAGCTTTCCAATGACTATAAGAACGTGAAATTTGGAGATCAGATGAAATTTGAGGAGTCTCCCGAACTTCATGCTGATGTTGGTACCCGAGAAGGAGTTCCACCTAGATTCCAACTCGTGGCATGCAGCTGAATTCCTTTTGATGGGTTTCAATCCACATGCCATAAGGAATGGATTCCTAGGTGTCTAGGCTTAGGTATCAAGGCCTTTGATTGGTCAATTAGAAAATTTAAATTTTGAATTGAGTCCTCATGTAATTAGGAGTCCAATTTAAAATTCTGTGTAATCCTTATCCTTATCCTTTGTCAACCTTTCTTTCTATATAAAGAAGGGTATGATGAATGAAGTTAGTTTCTTTTGGATTTCGAAATTCCCTTTGTTTACGTGAGGAGGGGCAAGTCCCTTGCTTGGTGCGATGCCAAGAGGCTGAAGAAAGAGGTGGGACGCCTCCCTTCAAGTCTTCAAATTTGAATTAGTTTGGATGAGATTTCCAAAACTAATTCATCCTTATCCACTCTCTCTCTCCCTTGTTTCACGCTTGTTCCTGTAGGTGCACCTCCTTGAGTGCCACATTAGCATTTCAGAACCTCTCTCACGCCCAAGACTCCTTTCACACGTCCTCCTCTAAGTCCTATTGCCATTAGGACTCCACACAACCCAATTCAGCCTAAAAAAATTGGTCTAGCCAATTTCAGCCCCCACAAAATTGGTGCCTAATTTTGGTCCATTGGCTGACCCTCCTTGAACCCAATCTCACCGACCAGCAACCCATCTTCTTCCTCCTTCCTTCCACCACAAAGAACCCTAGCCTCCATTGCCATTGCTTTGAAAAAAAAAAAAAAAGAGAAGAAAGATTCAGCCATCCTCGATCAAGAAGAAAAATCTGCAGCCCACCCCGATTGCGTCAAAAAATCATATCAAAATATCGTGCCTTTTGGGAGTTAGATCATCATGTGACATGTCCTTAACTAGTTTGTCTCCACCCGGATACAAACACGAAAATGCATCAACTTTAGACGTTGACCAGAAAGCTTGGATTTTCTAGTGGCCCAACTGCTAACCTATGTTGTACATCCACTGGCTTCACCATGTTTGTTATTTTTTTAGGTGGCTCCTCTCTCTGCATGTTCTTGTGGCTTCCTTGATTCCTCTACAAAGATGAAGTCTGGTCCCTCCCCCTTCATTCTTTTAGGTAACCTGTTCTTCCTAGGGGCTTGCTGGATTTGTTTGTGCGCACGGCAAAATATGGCGCAAGACTGTGACACCGGTCACTCGATTTTTGCAAAAGTCTACTTATATTCTTGCCCTCAAAACAACCATGAAATTTAGAGCCAAAACTACAAATGATTTTGCCGAATAACCTGAACTATGTAGAAAACTCCAGCTTTACTTAGTAATATTTATGGATTATCTCATGTACGAATACGTAAATGACTTCATGCAGTAGGATGGGAAACCACCTAGAACCATTCCCTCATAGAGGGAGCAGGCTACCACCGAGTTGACATGTATTTTCTTGAAACATCATTTATATTATATATCATTTTCGTTATTATATTGATTATTTAACTTATAGAATATTTTTAATTAATTACTGGAAAATTATTGGTGAATTTTCAGCACCTTCTATATTTCCTCCTAAGAAAACCACTAAAATAAAATGGATGCCGTGGTGGTAGAGAAACAAACATATGTCCTGAAATATATACTTTTAACTAAAGTTGCCATCAAACCGACTTGTAAGACCGGCTTTCGATTAAGTAGCGAGTCGAAGGGAGCAACAACAATAGCTCCCAATAGCCCTGGTCATTGAAAGCAATTAAAGAAATAGAAAGTCACGGCGAATAACTGGTGTATCTTTATAATGAAAAAAGCAGCAGGAAAACAATCCAAAATTATATAATTATTCACGTCCTATTTGCCAATAGGATGCAAAATAGTTATTGAATAACTCATGAAAGGATTGAAAGGATGGTTTATTATCACGTTGTTTGACAATAGCTCGATTGAATTCTAGTGAGTTAAACATACATGAATCAATACAGACTTTTGAAAGTTCCTAGTATAGTCAGATTATACTATTACATGCCAATCGATGCAGTTACACATCTCTCAATTGAAGTGCTAGTATTCAAAACAAAAACCATGATTATACTAATAAGTGTTTGTACATCTATGATTGTGAAAGAACCCAAATTAAGAAAAAATTTTATGACCGCTTTAGGATTGATCTTGGGTCTTGCATATGAAAGCCTTTCAAAGATATGTAGGTCCATTGTACTATTGGTGGTTCTAGATTCTCCATGGGATGGAATGGCGTGTGCATCCTCGTGCAGGTATGTGAGTGTGCTATCAGCGTCAAAAATCGGAAAGAAAAATAAAGAATTGGCAGCATGGGTCCTGAGACCTTGAGTTTCAAGAATTTTCACCAATGAGACATCGACTACTTGAATGAGAAGGATGTAGATTATAGCTAGGGCTACTAGTCTTCGTTAATAGATATAGGATATAGATAAAGTAAGGTAAAGCAATTAAATATAGCAAGATAATTAAAGCTAAATGCAAAGTTAAAAGTGTAGATAAACATAAACAAAATGATAAGTTTTTGGTTGGCCAAAGATCCCTTCACAAGGTAACACTACTATTTATACATCACATCATAAATAGTCTGGTCACCAATTGCTCCTAGTGTCAATCCTATCCATATTTGGTCTTCACTTCCTCAGATGGTTTTAATTGTAGGAACTAAGAACCTTGCCACTCTCCATGTTCTAATAACCATCATGTCTCGTACTATACTACGATCCTCCTACTAGGTTGATAAGGAAATAAGGGGATGAGTCGACTTGCGAATTATCTGCAATAATTAGACTCGACCTAGCCAGGTTGATAAACAGCCAGTAGGGATGGTCCTCGAGCCAAGTGGCTCAATTTCAATCTATTTCAACTTCGGGCCAAGAAATCCCACTTCAGCAACCATCTTTCTAGTTTACTAACTTAGGATCACTTCGATCATTGGGATCTTTATAGCCCCACCTCTCAAGTTGATATGGCTATTCTTTGCTCTATCTATTTTTACTAGCTATTCATCCTATTTTAACCGACACTCTCCTCACTCATCTTGTGAAGTGTCATGTACACTTATCAGATTACTCTTTAGCTACTCTATTTACTCCTCAGCTACCCGATTTGCTCCTTGGATGGAACTTAATGATGTCGAAGTTTCTGCTTTTGAGCACCCTGCTTGGATACTTGGTTCAAGACAACCTTTTATTTGAGAACCTCTCCTTTCTTTTCACTATGTCTCAGCATTGCTATGTGGTTGTGTACATGTTCACCCTCGGATGTTAGTATCAATTAAAGGGTTGTGTGAACAATACCCATAACATTCCATTAATCGTTGATCAAAAGGGTGATCGGATGTGCCGAACACCACGCCCATACTTTATTGGATGCTAGCACCAAAGTATTTTGAATAAATATACCTTTTGGGATTACTACACCCTCCAGAGATTTCTTTTCCTCCATTTATGGTATCCTCTGATTCGTCTCCTCTTCTTCCAAGGATTGGCAACATGTCTTCATGAGCAACTTGCTCCCTTGATTATGTTACTTCCAAAGATATTGCAATAAATTACAATCCTTCTAGGTTATGCTTAGTATGACGTAGGGGAAGACATCTTCTATATTCATTGCCCTTAGTAACTTCTACCCTCTGAGGTATTCACTATCTTCACTAAGCTCCTGCAACCTTGCTCTTTCTCTGTGATAAGATGAGTCATGATCTTGTCACACTTCTTGCCATCACTCACTAGAGATGAGCAACTCGAGCACTCTAGGGTTTTATGATATGTAGACTCTCAAATATTGATTCAAGATTACTTCAGTCTTTATATGCTTGGTCCTGTTGTTAAGTCCAACATAGTCGAACCTCTTTCCTCTAAAACCTCTTTCATCTACCTTTTCTTGTCATCCCAAGGAGAGTTCTCTCTATGAGAGGCCATGTTCTAAAACATCCATTTGGACGAACTCCAACCACCATTAGCCATGACTGTTAGAAACCCGCCCATGCCGCAGAAAAATTTCAAAAATTTCAGATGCAGCGGAAGAGGCATGCGCGGGATCAATCGTTCATCGCATGAACGTTGTTTAAAACCGTTCGTAGATAGATAAGGATTAAAAACTTTTTAAAAACATTAGAAGATCAGATCTTCACCTTGTGCAGGT
Organism: Phoenix dactylifera; assembly: GCF_009389715.1. Lineage (NCBI taxonomy): Eukaryota > Viridiplantae > Streptophyta > Magnoliopsida > Arecales > Arecaceae > Phoenix > Phoenix dactylifera. The sequence goes on from NW_024068668.1 coordinate 41,259, forward strand.
AGATGATCACCGCAAACTGATGATCGTGGTTTTTGGATGAAGGTTCGCTTGAAGCCGTTCAAGTGCCCGGCCTCTACAGGTATTCCCACGAAGCAGGAACCGATCCAAGCTCTCTATCTCTCCGGGGTGCTAGCTCCCTTGTAGAGATAACTTTTGATGGCTGATGTCCTCCCTCTTAATCAACCCTTGATTGTGCTTGGGAGGAGGAAGAAGAAGGATGAAGAGATGAAGAGGATCAAAGCCCTTGGCAGCCTTCTTCTCTTCTCATGCGTTGAAGCCAAGGAAGAAGCCCAAGAGGAGGGAGACGCCTCCTCTTTTTTTCTCTTGCTGTTGGCGGCTGAAACAAAGGGAAAAGGGTGGCCACGGCTAGAGAGGAGAGGGCTTTCGCATCAATTAGGTCAGCCCCCAAAAGCCTCCTTTAAATAACATGTGGAGCTCCTAACTTTTAGGAGCTCCCTTGAAATTATTCCAAGAGGGGCGCCGGCCCCTCTTGTTGCCGCACCAAGGAATCAAAAGAGGAGGGGCGTGAGCCCCTCCCTCTTATGTTGCCCTAATCCTCATCTAATGAGGATTGGGAGGCCCTAATGTGGTTTAGCCCTAATCCAATTAGGATTTAACCAAATCATGAATCAATTGGGTTCAATCTATACTAGTCCTAATCCAATTAGAACTTGAATGAACCATGACTCAATTGAACTCTTCAATCCTAACCCAATTAGGAGTCATGTTGATTCATTAGATTAATAATTAATTAGGACTTAAGAAAACCTAATAAAATTAGAACTTATTTAATTTTAGTCCTAATCCAATTAGGACTCTTATTTGAATTCGAAGTCCTAATCCGATTAGGACTCTAGAAATCCTACTCCAAGTAGGAATCCAAATTTAATTCAAAACTCCTAATCTAATTAGGATTATAGGAATCCTACTCTAAGTAGGAATCCTAGTCCTACTCCAAATAGGATTCCCAGTCCAAGTAGAAATCCTACTCCAAGTAGGACTCTTGTTTTAAGTCCAATTAATTAATTCCCTTTGTTCCTTCTTCAACTTATTATCAATCGAATTGATTACTTGTGATTCCTAATCACGATTCAACCATCGGATCGGTCAATGCCTCTAGTGTGTGTGACCCCATAGGTTCTACTCTGACTGGTAGTGAGATATATTGTGATCTCTATCACAATATTATTAAAAACTCCTTTCAATGGATCGGAACGATTCCAACTCTACTCATTAGGGTTAATCGATCATCGAGATAATCCCTATGAGTCCCACCATCCACCAGTGACACCTAGCAGCATGTAGTGGCTACCCAGCAGAATAGAATGATGAACCTCTAGGTGCAGTTATCATGTGATACAGTCCTTCTATCGTGGATCCCTACAGGACGGAGGTCATGGATAACTCGTCAAACCCCTTCGTCTGTCATATGTCAAGATTTATTCGACTTAAGTTCGAGAGCGGAGAACTCTTTCTCCACTGTGCAATCTGCCCCGGCCGAGGTCTTACGAACTCAGTCTTATAAATCACATAGGATCTCTTCTTATCTATCAAGGTCGATAGATTCCTTATAGGTGCATACCCTACTCCTACAGTGAACCTACTGCAGCCAATCTACACTGCATAGACCCATATGGCTAGAGACCATGTATATGTGCAGTCAAACTACAATAACCTCACTGTGAGTAGCCGAAGCATCGCAGGTCAAAGGACCAGTCACACTACTGCAACATCAAGCAAGTCACTGACGAGTGGATAGACATCCAAGTGACTTCTTGTCTTGGTCACGCTCAGTACCCTTGTTCTTAACAAGCACCTACACTATTACTTCAGTGTCGCCACACTGTGGACTCGAGTCTCGTCCATCCATAAGGAAAGCAATGTGTGCACTGATCGGATCGATCACCGTCCTTGTGATGATCCATTGATCAGGAGCATTCATAAATTAATCACCAATGATGCATGGCTCAAATTCTTAACTCTTAAGAATACGCATCATCATCTTATTAATTCTTGGACGATTCATAGACACATAAACAATATTAATAAAAAGATGCCTTTTATTTATTCAATAATAAATATTCAAGTACAAAATTATGTCCCAAGAATTAACAATGTGTCAGCCAGATTGGCTTCTAGGGCATACATCTAACAATCTCTCACTTGCACTAAAGCCAATTGGTCATATATCTTAGGCCCATCTTCTCAAGGTGGGCTTCAGTCTTTTGCTGACTCAGCTGCTTAGTGAATGGGTCTGCCACGTTGTCCGCGGAGTCTACTCTCTGCACCTCGACATACTTCTTCTCAACATAGTCGCGTATGAGGTGGAAGCGCCGCTCTATGTGCTTGGACTTCTGATGAGACCTTGGCTCCTTAGCAAGAGCTATGGCGCTATTATTATCGTAGTAGAGTGTTATGGCATCTGATGTCATCACGTCCAACTCTGCAATGAATTTCTTGAACCAGAAGCCTTCTTTAGCAGCTTCAACGGCGGCGATGTATTCAACTTCCATAGTAGAATCAGCAATGATCGGTTGTTTAGAACTTTTCCAATTCACCGTACCACCATTGCACAAGAACACATACCCAGATGTTAACTTCCTATCATCGACATCAGTCATGAAGTCTGAATCTGTGTACCCTTCTACCTTTAACTCTGATGATCCTCCAAAGACCAAGAATAAATCTTTAGTTCTTCTCAAGTACTTAAGAATATTCTTCACAGTTGTCCAGTGTTCTTCACCTGGATTTGACTGATATTTGCTTGTGACACTCACAGCAAGGGCTATATCAGGTCGTGTACATAGCATGGCATACATGAGGCTCCCTATTGCCGATGCATAGGGTATCTTGCTCATGCGTTGAATCTCTTCAGATGTGTTGGGGCACATCTTCTTGGAGAGATAAATTCCATGCCTTAGGGGTAAGAGACTGATAAGTGCTAAATAATGTATAAATTTATCTCTTTTACATAGCACTTATTATTATTGTTATGGACATATTTTAAATTTAAACATAAGAAAATGTGTTTCCTCTCTTCATTGCATTTTAATAAATTATTAGAGGTAATTCAAGTTTGGTTTAATTTTCTATATTGATTTAGTCTAATGTGTGTGCAGGTCGAGCCATCCCATTCACGAACTAGTCCCAATCTACTCCATATGTGGACTACTTTCTCCCACATGTGCATGAAGCTACCCATTTCTTTGTCCACGTCATATTTTCCGTGTGCACCAAGCTTCCCAACTTAGCAAAACAGAGGCCTCTCCCATTTTCTCCACGTGTCCAAACTTCCTTCATTCAGAACAAAGCCCTCCCAACCTATCTGAGTGGACCCCAACTAACTTTCTAAAAAAAGGTAGAGATAATATATATATAATAATTCTCATATCACCCCTCACGCATTCATCTCCCACATCATTTTTTTTTATTATTCTCTTCTCCTCCCCTGTTTCGGAACAAGCCGCAAGACCCATGGAGCTCCATAGCCCACGCCATCTCCTTCCCCCATTTCCGCGATTCAGAACTCAACTTCCAGCCACCCACCAACCTCCGAGATCCTCGCACATTGCAGCATCTTTCCCACCGCTTCCAGGATCCATTCCGTGTGGATTCTTTCCTTCCGCGCTCAAGGATTTTCTCCCAGTCGATCCAAGAATCCATCCTCTCCGTGGAAGGCGTCCCAGCATCGTCACCTGCTCCTGATAGCTCCCAAGCTTATTCTCTCAAATCTCCTTCCATGAATAACTCACATCCCGTTCGTATCCCGGCACCTCAGCTCACGGTTCAAATCCATATGTTTTCCCTCTGTTTCAAAACAGAGCATACCTTCCAGCTTAGCCGTATCGAAAGTTTGATTGCCTCTAGATCCCTCCCGTTCGCATTCAACCATGTCCGAGCATCCCGTGAACACCCTGCATATGATCACTCTCGTCTTCCCAGATTTCTTGTTCCAGATTTGATCTTCTCCCAAGATCTTCTTCTTCCGGATTTCTTCCGCTCGCACTCAACCTCTGAAATCTTGCAAGCATCCGCAACCTTCCTACCATCGGGTTGAATCCATCCTCTCCGTGGATTGCGTCCCAGCATTTCACCACGCCCGTGATCTTTTCTTCCGGATTTCTTTGCTTCGGAACCAGGTCCCAGCGATCTTCCATGATCCATCCAAATCCCGAGCCAAATAGAAACTCCCCTGCTCCGTGTGTCCAAATGAGAGCCAGCATAGAATCCTTTCAACGCCCCCGTCATCCTTCGCGTTGGAGCAGCATCGGCGTCCTCTAATCCAGCTACTCATCCGCGGATCCATCGCCTGCATATCCTCCTTCACAAATCCGATCCTCCATGGTCAGGAAGGATATAAAAGGGGGACGGTTTTAAGAACATGGGGAGGAGGCTCTGTTTCGGTGAAGAAGAAGAAGAAGAAAGCCGAGAGAAAGAAATAAAAAAAGAAGAGAGAGGGGAGGAAAGAGAATATTTTGTGATATTTTGGGAATAATGGGAGGTGAAGGCTTTCATTTGAAGATGGGAGGTCGTCCGGAAGCCATGCGCGGCTAAACGTCTAGTCTAGGGCTGGATGAAGCCCTAGCAATGTATCAGGGCATTGTAGTTCTTATTTTTATTATTATTTTGGAGCTTGTTTAAATTCTTATTTTCAATGAAATATTCCTTTATGATATTTAAACTTTGAGCATGCTAGTTACTAATCATATTTGCTAAAGTAGTCTAAGATGATTCATGCCTAGAAGATGAAGTGTGCTGCATCCTAGATTAGCATGCTCAGGTAGACACTTCATGCTACACCGAAGATGGATCTTCCTAACACTCTTTATGATTTTATTTTAAAAGGCTTGTGGCCAAATTGCATGCCTCTCCAAAAGACAAAAATTAAGAACACAGTCCTTGATGCAATGCTATGTGGTGGATTCCAAACCCTAGATCTATTTACTCTGATCAATTCCAATTCGCACTCATAGTTTAATTTAGTTAAATCAAGTTAGCAAATCCTTCTTTTTGATTTATTTTTAAAGAAAAATAACTTGTCTCCAATCCCTGTGGACCGACACCCGTAATCACTATCCTACAGGATACGTGCTATTGCGTGGTTTACTTTTGAAATTGAAAGAACCAATCAATTTTTGGCACCGTTGCCGGGGATTGCTAGCACAGTTTTTTTTCCTATCATTAAAAAAATTAAAAAAAAACATATATATGTCTAAAATAAAATAAAATAAAAAAATTATTTTCTATTATTGTTACTTTTCTTATCTCTTTTTTCTCGTCTACTAATTTTTTTAAATTTTCTTTTGATCTTATTTGATCAGGAGTCGAAGGAAAAATCTGGGATGATCAAAAAGAGAACTGCCGGAAAAGGAATGCTGTAGAGGTTTGCCAAAAAAAAAAAAAATAAACTGCTGGGGAAATTTCCTTTGGTAACTTCTAAACCTTTCTTATTTAAATTAAGTATTAGCTTGAAATTTTGTGGTGATTGTTTGATTTTAATTTCAGCAAAAGTGTGAATCATGTTTGATACACATACACAAATTAATCCGCACAGAGTAAGGGCAATCACCCCAACAAGATAAGAGCCGGATTTCATCACTGGACGCTTGCCCAACTTAGGTGAACTCAATCTCACATAGTGTCACTTTAATTAAAATCAATTAGACGTTGGTTCCTAGGGACATTCGAGCTCAATAGGATAAAGATCACCGAAAGTTGCACCAATTTCGCTCTGTGGCTTAGTTGATGTCTAGGCAAGCTTTGTCCCTATAAGGGAGACAGTTCATCTGTTCGAGGCAAGTGGGTTTTAAGTGCGACCTTTGCGAACGCATCGTGACCCCTCCACTTATTTGGGAGCTTACCTGGTCAACTCGGTTCATTAGACCGGATTGGAGGCTTAGGTGCCCTCTTCAAACCAGTTAGGAGCTGTCTAGTGATTTTAGGACAAAGACTAGGATTGATATGCTTTTCTCTTTTATTGCATGCTTGATTGATCGAGTACTAGTATATGCAAGGTAGTCGTTCTAGAGTAAGAAACCTATTACCTTTTGACCCTGAAATAGAACGAACCCTTAGGAACATTCGAGCTAAGATCAAAACATTAGGATCATCCCACCTCTTAAGATGGCTGAAGAACAACCCAAACTCCTGAGGGAGTACTTTACTCCCACTATTTACACTTTCCCATCTTGCATTCGATTACCTGAGGTAGCAGCTGTACAATATGAAATAAAGTCTAGTGTGATCCAAATGCTCCCATCTTTTTATGGGCTCACCAACGAAGACCCATACAAACATTTAGATGAATTTCTTGAGATTTGCACCACTGTCAAGATTCAGAACTTCACTGATGATGCCCTGAAACTTAGGTTATTCCCCTTCTCCCTTAAAGATAGAGCCAAACAATGGCTGAATTCTTTAGAAGCTAACTCAATTCGTTCTTGGGATCAAATGCAACAAGAATTCCTTAAAAAATACTTTCCTATAGGAAGAACGAACCAGTTTAGACGTGCCATTACAAGCTTCTCCCAAACCGAGGGAGAAGAATTTCATGAAACTTGGGAGAGATTTCGGGACCTAATCCGTAAATGGCCTCATCATCAAATACCTAAGTGGCAGCTAGTGCAATGTTTTTATGACGGTTTGACTGAACGAAACCGTCAGATGATCGATGCTGCATGCAGGGAGACTTTCATGCTTCGAAATGAGCATGAAGCATGGCAACTATTTGAAAATCTTAATGAAAACTCCCTCCACCATGCTTTATGTTCTCGTCAAGCACCCCCGAATTTTCAAAGAAAAGGGGCCATTTGTGAAATGAGTCATTCTATGGACCTGTCTAGCAAGGTAGATGCATTGTCCCATAAGATTGACCAACTAATGATAGGAAGACATGTCGTTAGCTCTTCCCAAGCACAAGTGTGTGCTATCTGTTCTAGCCCATCGCATCCTATTCATGAGTGCCCCTCAGCACCCCAATATCTCGAACTCGTGCAAGAACACATCAATGCTGCCCAAACACAGCCCAGACCGGGTAATGATCCATTTTCCAATACATATAATCCGGGATGGCGGAATCATCCAAATTTTTCTTGGAGGCAGCAAGCTTCTAATACCTCCCAACCCTTCTCCCAAAATTTTCAAAACCCTCAGAATTTCCATCTCTACCGTCCCTCCACTCAATTTCAGCATCCTCCTCCTCCAACCCAAAGAAATACAGCCTTTGAGGAGAAGGTGTTGATTGCCCTTCAAGGTTTGGAGGCAAACACACAACTATTGCACTCTCACACGCAATCAATTGCTAAGCTAGAATCCCAAATGGGTCAACTAGCTAATGCATTAAACAAGCGAGAGGAAGGTAAGCTTCCAAGTCAACCAATGAGTAATCCTAGGGGACAATACGTGGCTCAAGAAACTCAACTAAATCATGAGCAAGCCAATGCTTTGACTACCCTAAGGAGTGGACGTATAATAGATAATAAGGTTGGGGAGGGTAACAATAAGGAAGGAAAAGAAGAAGAGAAGAATGTATTACATGAAAACCCAAAACCTTCTTCAGCTAGTCCACCATCTGCAACAACCCACATTCCAAAGGCTCCATTCCCTGAAGCACTTAATGCACCCTCTCCCTTTGGCAAGAAGGGAACTTCATTAGAAGAGATGATGGAGGTCTTCAAACAAGTTAAAATCAACCTCTCACTCCTTGATGCTATCAAACAAGTTCCCTCCTATGCCAAATTTCTCAAAGACCTTTGCACCCAAAAGCGAAAATCTAGGACACATGTGCCTAAAAAGGTCCTCCTAACTGAGCAGGTAAGTTCCATTCTCCAACACAACACCCCTCCAAAATTCAAAGATCCTGGCGCTCCCACTATTTCCTGTGTCATAGGAGATAACTTCATTGATCGAGCACTTTTAGATCTAGGGGCAAGTGTGAATCTTCTACCCTATTCAGTCTATGAAAAATTTGGGTTGGGTGAATTGAAACCTACCTCGGTATCTTTACAATTGGCTGATCGATCGGTGAAGATGCCAAGGGGGATGATTGAAGATGTTCTTATCAAGGTAGACAAATTCTATTTTCTAGTAGATTTTATCGTCCTTGACATGGAACATGTGCCCAACCTTAAAAAACAAATCCCTGTGATTCTTGGTCGTCCCTTTTTAGCTACAGTGAATGCATGTATCAACTGTAGAACTGGGGCAATGGATATATCATTTGGGAACATGAAAATTAAGTTGAATGTGTTTCATACCGCTGACCAACATGTGAGGGAAGACGGGTGTTGCCTAATTGATGAAATGGATGATCTTGTAGAGGAAGCCCTTCCCTATATCTTAGCAGATGACCCCCTAGAGGCATGCTTAGCCCATTTTGACATTGACAACTTTGACTTAGACAAGGCCATAGAAGAAGTCAACATCTTACTCGACAATCAATCTCCCATGAGTTCCCTTCCTTGGAAGATCCGACCTGAACCTCTTCCCCACATTGCTAGCGCACCACTTTGTCCTTCCATTGATTCTCCACCTAAACTCGAGTTGAAGCCACTTCCGACAACTCTTAAGTATGCCTTTCTAGGACCAGAAGATACCCTCCCTGTAATCATCGCAGCCAACTTATCTACTGAACAGGAGGGTAAACTTTTAAGGGTGCTAGAAGAGAATAAACATGCCATAGGATGGTCTGTAGCCGATTTGAAAGGGGTTGACCCCTCTGTTTGTATGTGTTGCCCAAGGTGACAACCCAAGAGGGGGGGTGAATTGGGTTTTTCTAAATTTTTAGTGCTTTATAAACATCCTTAGTTGAGTGCGGTGAATGCTTTCTTAAATTACTTCAATGAATTAAACTATAGCAAAGATGAAAGATAATGCAAGAATAATCACAAGTGAACCCACAACACAAACACCACGATGTATAGTGGTTCGGTGCACCCCAAGGCACTTACGTCCACTCCCCAAGCGTCCCCTTGGAAATTTTACTATAATCCCTCAGATTACATTAGGATTGTTTTTCGGGCTCACAATCCAAAACCTTTACAATTTGGTTTTCCGGGATCACCAAAAACCTATGTTGGTTTTACGGGCTCACCAACGAACCTTCACAATTGGTTTTACGGGTTCACCAACAACCTACGTTGGTTTTACGGGCTTACCAACAACCTACATTGGTTTTACGGGCTTACCAACAACCTACATTGGTTTTACGGGCTTACCAACAACCTACGTTGGTTTTACGGGCTTGCCAACAACCTACATCGTTGGTTTTACGGGCTTACCAACAAACCTTACAACAAGAATAGATAAGTAAAGAATGAAAGCTCCTAAATGAGCAAATAAAATAATTATGAGCAACAAAGAAGAGTTTAGAATATAGTTATCCCTTTAATAAGGTTCTTCTCTTCTTTGTCAAGATTGTTTCACTCTTCAAGGGTTGGTGGAGCTCTTAATGTCTCTTGGAATCTGCTCAATCACTTTCTTTTGGCTCTTGGAATGAAGCAATTGAATGAAGCTTGCCTTGCTAGGGTTTTCTCTTGAATGCACTTGATGTACTTTCCTAAGCTTGCTTCCTCTGATGAATACTCCCTCTTAAATACTTCTCCAACCTCCAAATAGTCCTTCCTGACCGTTGGATTGAAGAAACTAGCCGTTTATAGCCGTTGGGAGTCCAAAAAGCACTTCTGCACAACTAGCCGTTATGCTTCTGCCCGTGCTTGGGTCGACCCAAACTTTTCTTGGGTCGACCCAAACCACTGTTCATTAGACTTGGGTCAGCTCAAGCTTTTCTTGGGTCGGCCCTCTCAGAAAATACAGAACCTTGTATTTCGGCCTTCCTTCACTTGGGTCGACTCAACTCTTTTTGGGTCGACTCAAGGATCAGTTGGGTCGACTCAATTTCCACTTGGGTCGACCCTCTCAGGAATTCCAGAGACTTGTTTTCTTGACATTTCAATCTGGGGTCGACTCAACTTTTTCTGGGGTCGACTCAAGTTTGGGTTGACTCAAGGTTGGGTCGACCCAAGGTTGGGTCTACTCAAGTTCAGTTAGGGTCGACCCTCTTACTTTGTACCAAGTGTTCCAAAGGCGTGCCAAACGTATCGGGGTCGACTCCAAACTAATTGGGGTCGACTCTAACCATGTTTTTCTGCACTTTGAAGGTTAGTTATGCACATTGAAACAACAATATGATATTCCAAGCAAATTACGATGCATGGCACAATAAAGTTTCATACCCTTAACAGTAGAAATTACCGAATTGCCTTTTTAGATATTTTTAACATAAAACTTTGCCAAAATGGATTCTTAAGTTTTCTACCATTCTCTATTACAAATTTTATCTCGTTTATCAATTCTTGAGAGTGGTTTTGACCATATAGTCCTAATGTATCATGAGTGTATCAAGGGTGTGCCATTTATCAATGATGTATCGAGTTAATTAATTTGATATGGCCTCAATGGTTGTGTTAATCATCAAAATAACATTATCATCCTCAATCTCCCCCTTTTTGATGATTACAAAACATTGAGTGTAAGCAAATTGGCATTCATATGAAAAGTTAGATTTAACATTCATAAAGTACTTTTGGTTCAAGAGTTTCAAAGTAGTCTTATTTAGAGTTTGTATAAATGAACCAAGAACTCCTCCTATCCTATCCAAATGGATGCCAAATGAGTTTTAGCTTTGCTCGCCCTTACTCTTGTATTTCATTAAGACAAAATTTTTAAAAGTTTGTGTCAAAGCAAGAGTTTCAAGTCATGTATCGAGGCAAGAAAAATCTCTATAATTATATGCCAGATTCAGATTTTCTCTTTGTCAAATGTCTCTCCCTTAAGTGTATAATACATGTCTCCCCCGTAAGTATATAATATATACCTTTTATATTTTCTCCCCTATACTGTTTTTCTTATGGAATTTGCTTCTAGTTTCTCCCTTATATTTTCTCCCCCTTTTTGTTATCATCAAAAAGAATGAATAACAATGAAATGGATAGCATTGTAATGACAATCACAAAGATCATAACTCAAGAAAAACATTGTCTATGCCAAAAGCACTATGTTTTAGAGAAGAAATACAAACTACTACAAAGAGCAAATATAAGTCAAAACAAATACAAAGTTTGGGAGATACTTTAAGAACGTACTTCATGATAATGCTTTAGAGTTAATCAGCTTTAACATTAATCAACATATTTCAATCTAAGCTGATTGATGTTCAATTCAAAACATAAAGCACTATGAGCATATACTCATATATTTCATTCATTGCATGCCAAATTATTGCAAGAATATAAATTATGTGACTCAAGACAATACTGTCAGGGCAAGATAATGAGTATAGATCAGAGCCAATTAAGATAGTTTTAAAATTATGATTGGATCACATCAAAATCAAGGATGAAAAGTTTGGCTTTAAAAATGAGACATTTAAGATGTGAGCTAGAAGAGATCTCTAATTATAGATTCCAAAGATAGTTTTCAAATCAAGTGTAGATGGAATCTTTTTCAAGTTATTTCAAGGAATATCAAGAATAATATTCAAAGTAGGCACGAATGAAAATTCATTTTTTTTTAAATATATTAAGTATATAGCAAAATGAGAGCAATCTAATTAATTTTCAGAGTATAGTATAAAAGCAGATAAAGATCAAAACTTATATACTCGAAAAACATAAGATTATGTTGAATTCTTAATTCTTAATGACTTCAAAGTTCTTTCATGATATAAAAGTATTGGGGCATAGATACCAAAACATGAATTTATGCAATGTAGGATACATAAAATTCAAGACTTTGAAAGTTCTTTTAGAGCTCTTTTAAAGACTTTATTTTACTCCTTTAAAGATCATAGCATCAAAATCAATTAAAATGAATTGGTTCAGGATTGAAACACTAAAGTGCAACCCAATAAGAACTCATGAGTAGATTCCAAGATAAATTTTCGATACTAAGATAGATGGAATCCTTTTCAATTAATTTTCAGAAATAAATGATTTACCGATGAATATAGATGGAAATCCAACTTTCAAAAGATATTCAATGAAGCACAAAGTTTAATACCACTTTACATTTAGTATTCTTTGTCTCATCTTTAGATGCGAATTTATACGATTAAGTTCTATATGATCTTTTCCTCTGAAATTTTCTTTCTTCCCCTTAATTAATCATTCCATTTGAGAGTTTAGAGTTTGAAGATAATTTTTAATAAAGAGATTGAGTATTTAAAGCTCCCCCTCAAAAGATGCATTTTCTTTCAAACTTTCTTTTTGTTCTTCTATAATATCAAGAATGTAGAGTGATCCAGAATTTTTCAAAATTTATAACAATCACTCTTTTTAATCTTTGAAGAATAAATTATATTTTCTCTTATTTTTTTTAAAATATGTATGGAAATATTAATCAGAAAATAATTCTTTTGAAGCTCAAATTTCTTTGAAAAGTAATTACATTTTCTTTCCTATAAGAATTATTGGAGTGAGTTGAAATATTTTAAGCTTTAGGATCATTAACTCTGTTCTTAAGAATAGCTTTTCTTTTTAATGATAGAAGCATTTAATAATGCAGGAGTGTATATTCAAAATATTAACTTCTTAGTCATAGTTTTTCAGCAATGTATATATGAAGCACGATAAATCTTTTTAATATCAAAATAACATCATATGTTTAGAAACATTTGTTCGCAATCAAGATCATTGAAAAATGCATCATTTAGACTAATTTTAATAAACTTATAAGATAGAAAATGATATGTTTCAGATGCGTATCGGAGCAAACAATCAAGGCATCAAAAGTAATTCTATTTTTCTTAAACCGTAGTTTTCATCTAGAAATCATACTGAGTTATTCCCCAAAATGATGCAATCATTGAAGCATATAATGAAAGTTACAAAAAAATGCAACGATAGAAGCATTTTTAAATTAAGTTTAAGCTTTTATACAAAATCAGATTCTGAATTTCAGAAAAATTTTCAAGGAGGCTTTCACGATTATAATTTGAGATATGCATCTTCTATATTGTAGCTCATCTTAGATTATTAAGATTGAAAACACATATTTCAAGAACATTAGAGCACATCCAGAATCTTTGTAATTTATATTGAATTTTGGTACAAATTGGAGGACATTATGTACTAATGTTAGACAAGATAAAAGATAAATCAGAATCAATTCATTTTGCCTAATTTGCAAATTCAAATTATTCTTTTCTTTTATTTTTCAAAATATATTCATTAAAACAAAATGATGTTGTTGTTGGTAATAACATGTTTCAATCAAATTTTATAGGCATGAAGCATTACAAGTTATATTTAGAAAAGATCTTTGTTATTTGAATATTGAAAACACATAATTCATAACATCATGTTACATGCAAAACATAATATGCATTAAGTCATAACATCATGTATTAAAACATTAAGAGCAAGCATGTCAAGGATCAAAATTTATTCTTTTTAAATAAACTCTCCCTATTTATATATAATTCTACACTGATTTTATCCTAAAGGTGTGTTTTCAAGTGATCGAAACTTCATTTGGCTTTTCACAAGCTTTTTATATACTTTCATTTATCTTGTCATTCATTTCCTCATTTTTGAATTTCTTCTTTTAACCACTTAGTGAACATTCTAATCTTCATTTCTTTTGGTTTTACTTTTCTATGCTCTATACTCTATTTGCTCCCTATCCGGTGGAGTTGGAAGGGGCACGAGGTACTACCACTAGCCTCCCTCTTGTGCCGTCCCTAATATGCCCTACACCGAATAGTTGGGTCAAATAGTGTCGGGTACTACCACTAGCCTCCCCATTGACACCATCCCTATGATGAGCAATATAGAAGGGTTAAAATGTTCACTTCAAACTTTTCTTGTAATTAATTACGGATTTTATCTCTTCCAAAGGAATGTTCATATTAGTCTTACAAATGTGCCAAATATATTATGCTTGTTTTGCTTTTCCTAAAGATTGGAGCATTTGCCTTTACTTAGATTTTACTTTTCTCGAATAATTGTTCATTTTCTTTTCTTTATCTCTCCCTCTTTTTGTTATTCTTAAGTAATTTACATGAAAGAGCAGAATAAAGAATTAATCTAATATGCTGCATATAAATGTATATCATGCAAACAGCATTTTCATTATGCCCAATGATTCATAGCTTATCACAAGTTATTTTGAATTAGAGATTTGAGGCATAAACTTGTGTATTTCATGGTTATGCATTATATAGGAAAAAGTAAACTTCAATTTAATCATACCATGAAACAATTATCACTAGCATGAGAATGAAGCATGATATCAAGATGATCAGCAATTAAAGGTTTAATCATGCTACCATATAATTTCAGACTATTGATTTTGCTCAACTAACTCACAAGAGAAGAGTTTAGATTACCAGTACATTTAGCATTCTTCAAGCCAAATACCTTTTAGATTCTTTACACCCTTGGCTGAAGAAAATCTCCCTTTTTTTTTTGTTTCCAAGGGAATGTTTATTGTATCTTTCATCGAGGTGTCCTTCAAGTTGAAATTTCTCATTTTCTTGCTCAAGTATCCTGCATTATTAACAAAATCCTTTTCTTTCTTGAAGGAAAATCATTAGTTTCTTCAAGATACAAAACATTCATACAACATATTTCTTAACTAGATGACTCAACATAAGATATGACAATAATTTAATATTGAGCCACTTTACTCAAGAGATTGCCTAAATATAAATAAGCACATATCACTTGAACTAAAGAGATAGTTTCATGAACCAAAATGCTTCAAGGACAAGCATGTGAGGCAATAGGAAGATTCATCAAGATCAAATCAATTTTTTTTAATTTTCAGAATCAATTTAGCTTAGATTCTATTTGTTTAAGATAATTATCATGAGACATGCTAGCTAAGTTTTAATCAAATTATCTTAAACAATTGTTTCTATCAAAATTCAGATTGTTACATAGAATCAAAATGATAAACTATATTCTCAATAAAAGATCTAGTTTTAATAAGAATAATATAAATTGATATTTCTACAACTAGTATCTTGTCATTGAATATTCTATATGCATTGCTTAAAGAGTAATATCCAAAGAAACACTTGTTTTATCAGATTTGGCATATATTTCATTCTTGAGAACATAATATGTATAACTGAAAAACATGAAGGTATGCACCATTTGATTTTCTGTTTTTCATGAGTTCACATGGGGTTTTCTTTAAAAATAGATTTAATAGAAACCTTATGTAAGTTTGTGCTAATGCAGAAAAATATTTCAATTTAAGTGCCAAGAACCAAACCAATGTTAGCTTCGAGAAATTGTCCATAATTACAACATCGAAAAGCTTATCTCCTAGGTTCACAATCCTAGAGATCCAAAAAAGTTCTTATGAAGAATTTTCAAAGGCTAAAAGGTGAAAACAATATTTTCAGATTTAGAAATGATTCTAGTTTGTTTTTTTTTTTTTGATGACATGCATAGCAGACTTTGACCTTTTAGAAATTAATTTAAGTAAGCCAATGACAAGATCTTTTGAGATTAAGTACATACTAGTATGAGTTAATTTTATATGCCAAAAGTGGTTTCTTTAATCTTGGTATTCATAGTGCATATATTTAAAGGCATACCAAGTATACATTCTCATGTCTATTATCAATAAAAGATAATACCATTGATAAAAACTCTCAATCAAGCATATAGAGAATTCATAGAGTTATTCTTAATAAATTGATTAATCATTTAGCAACTTATCTAGCAGTAAGTAAAGCATACTATAAAATGAAGTGATTTGATTATATTTTTAAAAATATTACCTATATCACAGAATTGATTAATACCTGCAATTTATGTTTTAATTGGATACTAAGGCAAAGAGAATGATGAGATGCAAGGATTACTAATTTCATTATTCTTTTCATTTCAATTACTTTTCTTAAGTATATTTTAAGTTTCATTCTTTAACATATGTCTAGAGCACCCAATGTCTAAATTAACATCTTTTGTTGGAGCCTTGAGTGCTAGACACACCTACAGAAAATATTCAGATTTTCAACTTAGGAACCCAAGCTCTTTTGGGTCCTTGTAGGTTAGCTATTATTGTTCCTTTTGGAACCCATATTTTCTTAATAGCTATTTTGTCCATAGGCTTGCAAATTTTAGGATTACAAGGAGTGAATTTCTGCATCATCTTATTAAATTTAACAAACATAGATTTAACATGAGTAGTAGATAAACTTACAATTTTCTGTTTTTGCCTATTAAGTTCATCAGATAAATTAGAATCTGTTTTAGGATAGATAGTGGAGGATTTAACACACATGTCATTAAGGGATTTTTGTGTGTACCAAGATTGATATCCTAATCCATCCTTTTCAAATTCAGCTCTTTGATTATTTATCATTAAGTTCAGCTTTTCAGAGCTGGTAGTAAATTTTTCAACTATAGGCTTAAATTTGTTAACTTCTTTAGTTAACCTTTCATTATCTTCTGAAAGCAATTTATTATTTTTCTGAATTATATCATAGCTTTATCTTGGAATGAGAAATCACTTTGTGTTCCAATACATACCTTATCTTCTGTGCCATAAAGCAAGGATTTTTAATTTCAGTTTGCTGCTCTTCTTCTTCAGAGCTGGTTGCAGATTCACTAAAAATGTTAGTGCATTCATATTTACCTTCAAGCATATTCCAGATTTCCTTAGCAGTTATGCAAAGAGATATGCTATTAAGTTTACTATCATCTAATGCACAATATAGAATATTCATGGCTTTTGCATTTTGCTGAGCCATTTTCTTATCATGATTAGTGTTTGTGTGTAGCCCGTTGACTATGATACTCCATAAATCATAGTCATGTGCTTGAATGAAAATGCGCATGCGTGCTTTCCAATGTGTGTAGTTTATGCCATTAAATAGTGGAGGTCGATCAATTAACTGTCCCTCTCCTAGAAAACTGTCTATTTGAGTTGTCATGATCTTTGGCTCTTTGACGGTTAGGTCAAGATCAAAAAGGCAAGAAATTATAGAGCACCTGCTCTGATACCACTTGTTGCCCAAGGTGACAACCCAAGAGGGGGGGTGAATTGGGTTTTTCTAAAATTTTAGTGCTTTATAAACATCCTTAGTTGAGTGCGGTGAATGCTTTCTTAAATTACTTCAATGAATTAAACTATAGCAAAGATGAAAGATAATGCAAGAATAATCACAAGTGAACCCACAACACAAACACCACGATGTATAGTGGTTCGGTGCACCCCAAGGCACTTACGTCCACTCCCCAAGCGTCCCCTTGGGAATTTTACTATAATCCCTCAGATTACAGTAGGATTGTTTTTCGGGCTCACAATCCAAAATCTTTACAATTTGGTTTTCCAAGATCACCAAAAACCTATGTTGGTTTTACGGGCTCACCAACGAACCTTCACAATTGGTTTTACGGGTTCACCAACAACCTACGTTGGTTTTACGGGCTTACCAACAACCTACGTTGGTTTTATGGGCTTACCAACAACCTACGTTAGTTTTACGGGCTTACCAACAACCTACACCGTTGGTTTTACGGGCTTACCAACAAACCTTACAACAAGAATAGATAAGTAAAGAATGAAAGCTCCTAAATGAGCAAATAAAATAATTATGAGCAACAAAGAAGAGTTTAGAATATAGTTATCCCTTTAATAAGGCTCTTCTCTTCTTTGTCAAGATTGCTTCACTCTTCAAGGGTTGGTGGAGCTCTTAATGTCTCTTGGAATCTGCTCAATCACTTTCTTTTGGCTCTTGGAATGAAGCAATTGAATGAAGCTTGCCTTGCTAGGGTTTTCTCTTGAATGCACTTGATGTACTTTCCTAAGCTTGCTTTCTCTGATGAATACTCCCTCTTAAATACTTCTCCAACCTCCAAATAGTCCTTCCTGACCGTTGGATTGAAGAAACTAGCCGTTTATAGCCGTTGGGAGTCCAAAAAGCACTTCTGCACAACTAGCCGTTATGCTTCTGCCCGTGCTTGGGTCGACCCAAACTTTTCTTGGGTCGACCCAAACCACTGTTCATCAAACTTGGGTCAGCTCAAGCTTTTCTTGGGTCGGCCCTCTCAGAAAATACAGAACCTTCTATTTCGGCCTTCCTTCACTTGGGTCGACTCAACTCTTTTTGGGTCGACTCAAGGATCAGTTGGGTCGACTCAATTTCCACTTGGGTCGACCCTCTCAGGAATTCCAGAGACTTGTTTTCTTGACATTTCAATCTGGGGTCGACTCAACTTTTTCTAGGGTCGACTCAAGTTTGGGTTGACTCAAGGTTGGGTCGACCCAAGGTTGGGTCTACTCAAGTTCAGTTAGGGTCGACCCTCTTACTTTGTACCAAGTGTTCCAAAGGCGTGCCAAATGTATCGGGGTCGACTCCAAACTAATTGGGGTCGACTCTAACCATGTTTTTCTGCACTTTGAAGGTTAGTTATGCACATTGAAACAACAATATGATATTCCAAGCAAATTACGATGCATAGCACAATAAAGTTTCATACCCTTAACAGTAGAAATTACCGAATTGCCCTTTTAGATATTTTTAACGTGAAACTTTGCCAAAATGGATTCTTAAGTTTTCTACCATTCTCTATTACAAATTTTATCTCGTTTATCAATTCTTGAGAGTGGTTTTGACCATATAGTCCTAATGTATCATGAGTGTATCAAGGGTGTGCCATTTATCAATGATGTATCGAGTTAATTAATTTGATATGGCCTCAATGGTTGTGTTAATCATCAAAATAACATTATCATCCTCAGTATGCATCGAATTCATCTCGAAGATGATGCAAAGCCCACCCGAGAAATGCAAAGAAGACTCAATCCTAACATGAAGGAGGTATTCAAGAAAGAAGTGGTGAAGTTATTAGATGCCGGAATCATTTATCCAATTTCTGATAGTAAGTGGGTGAGTCCGACACAAGTGGTACCCAAGAAATCAGGTATCACTGTGGTTGAAAATACGGAAGGAGAATTGATACAAACACGCACAACCACGGGTTGGCGTGTGTGCATTGACTACAGAAAACTTAATTCAATGACTAGGAAGGACCATTTCCCTCTACCTTTCATAGATCAAATTTTGGAGTGGTTGGCTGGTCAAGGTTTCTACTGTTTCTTAGATGGTTATTCTGGATATAATCAAGTACCTGTCTACCCGGACGATCAAGAGAAAACCACCTTTACTTGCCCATTTGGGACATTTGCATATAGGAGGATGCCTTTTGGACTATGCAATGCACCCGCAACCTTTCAACGATGCATGATGGCCATTTTTTCAGATATGGTGGAAAACTTTCTAGAAGTGTTCATTGATGATTTCTCATTTTTTGGCCTATCTTTTGATGATTGTCTGAACAATTTGACCTTAGTTTTGAAAAGATGTAAGGAGACCAACCTAGTATTAAGTTGGAAAAAGAGCCATTTCATGGTTCAAGAAGGCATAATTTTAGGACACGTCGTGTCCAAGAGGGGCATTGAAGTAGATAAAGCCAAAGTCGATCTTATTTCCAATCTCCCTTCACCCAAAACTGTGAAACAAATCCGATCATTCCTTGGCCATGCTGGTTTCTACCGTCGCTTCATTCAGGATTTCAGCAAGATTTCCAAACCCTTGTGCAATCTTCTTGCCAAGGACACTCTCTTTGTCTTTGATGTAGCATGCAAAGAAGCATTTGAAAATCTTCGCTCGAAATTGACCACTGCACCTATCATACGGCCTCCTAATTGGACCCTTCCATTTGAATTAATGTGTGACGCATCCGACTATGCAATTGGGGCAGTTTTAGGGCAACGGCTAGATAAAGTACCTCATGTCATCTATTACGCTAGTAAAACACTCTCAGATGCACAATTGAACTACACCACTACTGAGAAAGAGTTGCTAGCTGTAGTATTTGCGCTAGACAAGTTTCGATCTTACCTTTTAGGATCCAAGGTTACCGTATTCACTGATCATGCTGCCCTTCGACACCTTCTTGCAAAGAAGGACACCAAACCCCGTCTGATTCGATGGATTCTTTTACTACAAGAATTTGACCTAGAAATTCGTGACAAGAAAGGAACTGCAAATGTCGTAGCAGACCACTTATCTAGGATTCTTCTTGAGCCCTCTAAGAATACCTCACCTTTACATGATGCTTTCCCAGATGAACAACTATTTGGGGTACAAGGAATGAAAACGCCATGGTTTGCAAACATAGTAAATTACCTGGCCATAGGACGAATTTCTGATGATTGGTCAACTCAAGACAAGAACTGATTCTTTTCACAAGTGAAATTCTATTATTGGGATGATCCCGATCTATTCAAGTATTGTCCCGATCAAGTAATCCGTCGATGTATCCCCGAATGCGAATTTCAAAGTATTCTTTCATTCTGCCATTCACAAGCTTGTGGGGGACATTTTGGGGGTAGAAAAACTGCAGCAAAAGTTTTACAGAGTGGATTTTATTGGCCCACTCTTTTCAAAGATGCCCATAACTTTTGCCAAACTTGTGAATGGTGCCAACGGATGGGTACCATCTCTCGTAGAGCTATGATGCCTCTCAATCCTATTTTAATTGTAGAAATATTTGATGTCTGGGGTATTGACTTTATGGGCCCTTTCCCACCATCCTTTGGTTTCAAATATATTCTTGTAGGGGTTGATTATGTTTCAAAATGGGTAGAAGCTGTCGCCACTAAAACTAATGACCACAAGGTTGTGATTAAATTTTTACATGAAAACATCTTTTGTCGTTTTGGCACACCCCGAGCCATCATCAGTGATGAGGGATCTCATTTTTGCAACCGGTCTTTCGAGGCTTTGGCTCGCAAATATAACATCACCCACAAAGTTGCTACCCCATATCATCCCCAAACGAGTGGACAAGTCGAGGTGTCCAATAGGGAGTTAAAACACATCTTAGAGAAAACGGTACGTCCCAATAGGAAAGATTGGTCTCAAAGGATAAATGATGCACTCTGGGCCTATCGTACTGCCTACAAAACTCCTATTGGCATGTCTCCCTACCGATTAGTTTTTGGAAAAGCTTGTCACTTACCGGTAGAACTTAAACATAGAGCTTTCTGGGCTATCAAAAAGTTTAACTTAGATATGGCAGTAGCTGGTCCTCACCGAAAACTCCAACTAAGTGAACTTGAAGAATTGCGCAATGAGGCTTATGAAAATGCTAAAATTTATAAAGCAAGGACTAAGGCTTTTCATGATAAAAATATTAACCGTAAGTCCTTCGAACCTGGTCAAAAGGTTTGGCTGTTCAATTCAAAGTTGCGACTCTTCCCGGGTAAACTTCGCTCTAGGTGGGATGGACCATTCGTAGTGAAAAAGGTTTTTCCTTATGGTGCAGTAGAGATCCAACACCTCAATGGTGGACATATTTTAAAAGTCAATGGTCAAAGGTTAAAACCTTATGTGGACTGTGTTACCGATGGGCAATTGATCGAATCCCTTAATTTGACGAACCCTATTTATCAAAATAATTAAGGATACACCGTGTCTGGCTGAAGACAATAAACTTAGCGCTTGTTGGGAGGCAACCCAATTCTCTTAGATTTCTTTAACATTGAGGACAATGTTAGGTTTAGGTTTGGGGATATTTTTAAGTATTTTTTTCATTTTTTGTTTTGTTTGCATCTCTTGCATTCGTTTTCATTTCATAATGTTAGGTTTATCAAAAGAAATAAAAATAATAATAAAAAAATAAAAATATCTTTTTTAAAAAAATGTGTTCATTTTTATTTTTTATAAAATAATAATAAAAAAAATTAAAAAAAAGTTTTTGTTTTTTTTTAAAAAAACCTCATTTCTATACATTAATGCGAGAATGCTAAACACATAAGGTATATAAAATCTAAAAAGCCCAATGACTAGTCGGAAGTAATACAAATTTAAGTTCTTTTTATTAAGTCTCTCTTAGGGAGTTGTAAGCTAATTAATACTTCGGAATTTCACTACACACTGGCCGACACTTCTAAGGTCTAGGCTCGACATTATATTGATAGTATAGTAGCAACCTTGGACCCTGATGAATCATACTTATCTAATCCAAAAAAAAAAAAATCATCAATAATAATGGATTTAGTCAGAAACATCGAAAAGGGCTACCTATTGTCAAAGGTCAAGTGGGCTTGTGATGAGAACTCCGAGCATAAGTCCGTAGGGGAGTCTTGATGCCCGACACCTTATGCCACCTGGTGTGAGAGTTGTTGACTGATTGCTCGTTACACGGAGAAATCACCACAAGAGTAAAAGTGCGCAATATATATATATATATTAAAAAAAAAAAGCATCTCGGAGTGAAAACTGCTTTCCTGAATGGATATCTTGATGAAGATATCTATATGGAACAGCCTTTGGGTTTCACTTTCAGTGATGGAGATCACAAGATCTGCAAGCTGCAAAGGTCCATCTATGGACTAAAGCAAGCATCTCGGAGTTGGAACACTCGTTTCGATGACGCAATCAAAACGTTTGATTTCATCAAAAACGAAGAGGAACCGTGTTTACAAAAAGGTTAGTGGGAGTGCTGTCGTTTTTCTCGTACTATACGTAGATGATATTCTCCTGATTGGGAATGATATTCCCATGCTAACCTCGGTCAAGGTCTGGTTGTCAAAAGAATTCTTCATGAAAGACCTTGGGGAAGCATCCTATATTTTGGGAATAAAGGTCTATAGAGATAGATCTAAAAGGATGCTTGGCCTTTCACAGAAAATGTACATAGAGAAGGTGCTGAAGAGGTTCAGCATGGAAAACTCCAAGAGGGGTCTCTTACCCCTAAGGCATGGAATTCATCTCTCCAAGAAGATGTGCCCGAACACATCTGAAGAGATTCAATGCATGAGCAAGATACCCTATGCATCGGCAATACGGAGCCTCATGTATGCTATGCTATGTACACGACCTGATATAGCCCTTGCTGTGAGTGTCACAAGCAGATATCAGTCGAATCCAGGTGAACAACACTGGACAGCTGTGAAGAATATTCTTAAGTACTTGAGAAGAACTAAAGATTTATTCTTGGTTTTTGGAGGATCATCAGAGTTAAAGGTAGAAGGGTACACAGATTCAGACTTCATTACTGATGTCGATGACAGAAAGTCAACATCTGGATATGTGTTCTTGTGCAATGGTGGTACGGTGAATTGGAAGAGTTCTAAACAACCGATCATTGCTGATTCTACTATGGAAGCTGAATACATCGCCGCCTCTGAAGCTGCTAAGGAAGGCTTCTGGTTCAAGAAATTCATTGCAGAGTTGGACGTGATGACATCAGATGCCATAACACTCTACTGCGATAATAATGGCGCCATAGCCCTTGCTAAGGAGCCAAGGTCTCATCAGAAGTCTAAGCATATAGAGCGGCGCTTCCATCTCATACGCGACTATGTTGAGAAAAAATATGTAGAGGTGCAGAGAGTAGACTCCGCGGATAACGTGGCGGACCCGTTCACTAAGCAGTTGAGTCAGCAAAAGACTGAAGCCCACCTTGAGAAGATGGGCCTAAGATATATGACCAATTGGCTTTAGTGCAAGTGGGAGATTGTTAGATGTATGCCCTAGAAGCCAATTTGGCTGACACATTGTTGATTCTAGGGACATAATTTTGTACTTGACTGTTTATTATTAAATAAATAAAAGGCATCTTTTCATTCATATTGTTTATGTGTCTATGAATCGTCCAAGAAATTAATAAGATGATGATACATATTCTCAAGAGTTGAGAATTTGAGCCATGTATCATTGGTGATTAATTTCTAAATGCTTCTGATCAATGGATCATCACGAGGACGGTGATCGATCCGATCAGTGCACAGATCACTTTCCTTCTGGATGGATGAGACTTGAGTCCACAGTGTAGGGACACTGAAGTGATAGTGCAGGTGCTTGTTAGAGAACAAGGGTACTGAGCGTGACCAACACAAGAAGTCACTTGGATGTCTATCCATTCGTCAGTGACTTGCTTGATGTTGCAGTAGTGTGACTAGTCCTTTGACCTGCGATGCTTCGGCTACTCACAGTGAGGTTATTGTAGTTTGACTGCACAAATGCATGGTCTCTAGCCATATGGGTCCATGCAGTGTAGATTGGCTGCAATAAGTTCACTGTAGGAGTAGGGTATGCATCTATAAGGAATCTATCGACCTTGATAGATAAGGAGAGATCCTATGTGATTTATAAGACTGAGTTCGTAAGACCTCGGCCGGGGCAGTATGCACAGTGGAGAAAGAGTTTTCCACTCTCGAACTTAAGTCGAATAAATTTTGACATATGACAGACGAAGGGGTTTGACGAGTTATCCATGACCTCCGTCTTGTAGGGATCCACGATAGAAGGACTGTAACACATGACAACTGCACCTAGAGGTTCATCATTCTATTCTGCTGGGTAGCCACTACATGCTGCTAGGTGTCACTGGTGGATGGTGGGACTCATAGGGATTATCTTGATGATCGATAAACCCTAATGAGTTGAGTTGGAATCGTTCCAACCCATTGAAAGGAGTTTCAATGATACTGAGATGGAGATCTCAATATGTCTCATTACCAGTCAGATTAGAACCTATGAGGTCACACACATTAGAGGTTCTGATTATTAGGATTGTCGATTTGTGATTTGGAATCACAATGTCAATTGTCAATAAGATTGATGTACAAAATAACCCACTAAGAGTTAGTGAGTTAAATGGAAGAATTAAATAATTATAATTAGATTATAATTGAGTCTTTTATTGCTGATTAATTGAGTCAAATTATGTTGGATCTGACCCAAAGAAATTTGACTCAAATCCTAGTCAAGAGTTCGCTAGATCGAGTCCCAAAAATTCTACCTAAATTCAGCCTTTTTCCTTATATGAAGCCTCCCTCTTAATGCCCTATTTTGAGGAGTCAAAATAGGTAAGAGGGGGCAGCCAAGAGGGCAAGGAAGAACGTGGCCCCCTCTCCTTCTTTGCTGGGAGCCAGCGCCCCTTGATTCAAGGAATCAAGGGGCCCGCCAATGCAAAAAAAAGGGGAGGCGCCAAGGAATCCTAGTGGGACTAGGACCCTTGGCGCCTAGGGTTTTGAACCATATAAAAGGGAGCCCCACGTCCCAAATTTCAGAAAAGAACTTCTCCCAGCCGTGGGGCAGCAAGAAGTTTTTTTTGGGGGATTTTTAAATCAGCAAATAGAGAGAGAAGAATAAAAAGGGTGAAGGGTTTTCTTCTTCCTTTTGAAGGCTGCACAAGGTGGGATCCTTGTGATTTCTTCTTCCTTCTTCTTCGACATCCAAGAGAGGCTTTTGCAAGGAGCTAGCACCCCGGTGAAGCCCCATCTCTGATCTTCAGCAACCTCGTGTGGATACTTGTAGAGACCGGACGTTTGTGCGGCTACAAGGAACCAAACCACGATCATCGGTTGCGGTGTTCTTCTACCCGCACAAAGGTGAAGATGAGATCTTCATTTGAAATTTTATATTTCTGATTTTCTAGTAGTTTAACAATTCATAATTAATTATTAGATCTTAGTTTAGTCCTCATCTTAATTCAAAAGGGTTCTGAATCGTTTTGATTCAAAAAAATTTTGAAATCTACCCGATCCTGTTCCGGCGTATGCGATGCACCGGGCCCGGCATGCGGATTCCGCCGCGAACGTCGCGCCGCTGTGGGGCAATCCAACAGTGGTATCAGAGCCATGGTTTTGGGGATCCAATTATGATAATAGTTAATTAATTATGAATTAGTTCTGATTTTTTAATTATTATGCATGCTGAAAAATTCTGCGTGCTGAAATTTCGTGATGCTGAAAATTTTCAGCATGCTGATTTTGTTAGATCGATCATGCGATGTTAGTTTTAAAATTATGATATGATTATGATGTTTAAAATTAAGGTATTGCATGATCTGGATCTCAGATGGTTACATAATAAAATTAAAATCAGATTAGATAAAATCATGCATGAGATGCATGTGGTGATGATCATAGGATTCAAACCCTTTTGGTATCGAATGTAATGACCTGCGATGTGATCTGTAATGTCATGTAATTTTGCAGATGCTTGCATGCATCTTATTTAATATTTTGAGAGGCCTGCGTGCCTCCTAAAAGGGAGATGTAATTTATTTTTATTTTTATTTTATATCTGGTTGTATTTCTGTGATGTGATGTACGTCAACGATCAAATCAAAGATGATGCATGAGATGAGCAGGGGTCTAAGCGGTTGATGGTGATTGGATCAAGAGTTGGTCAAGGATCGAATCAAGGAGGCTTGGAACCAATTCAAGAGTTGAAGACCAGTTGATCGATTGACGTGCATGTGCTTGTAATACGACCTAACTAGAATCCATGATCATCACCTATTTAAAGTTTAGCTTTAATTATTGCTGCGATCATAACTGCCTGCAATGTGCCGTTTGCATGTGATGTGAATGAGAGTCGGGTAGATAGGTTTACATGTGATGTAGCAAACCCAATTGAGACCTAAATTAAACCTCCTCAATCAAGTCGAGAGTGAACCGACATGAGCAAGTCATATTAGATTAATTGATCTAATTGGTGTCTAGGAAAGCATTAAAGGTGGTTACTTAATTAGGACCTTACTCTCTGAGTAAGGAGAGCCTCCCATCTGCTTACCTGGCCAATTGTTCGATTACCTCTTATGAAGAGCTCACGTTGCAAACACTAAGACCTGATTAACCAATATTAAGTCAATAGGTCTTCCACTGTAGTAGAGCTGCTAAGGCCTTTCTGATGTTGATTTGTCTCGGCTGGACACAGTGGTCAAGTTGCATCGGGGGGCTGGACCTCTCTATAGACATGAGATGTTGTAGGGTAAAGGTGGGGTTGGGCACCAATAACTGTTAGGTGAGGACCCAATGACGACTTTATTCCTACGGTTATACGGTGGGTCTGACTTAACTAAGAAATGGGACCAATAACTGTTAGGTGAGGTTTTCATGGCTTAGAGACCAAGTTACACTGCAACATGCTTCAGAAGCATTGTACAAGAGTTGTACATTCATCAATCTATGTGTCACCAATAACTGTTAGGTGAGGTGGCATGTAAATTGATGGGACCGCAGTACCCACTAGAAACCCTAGTCGTGTGGGATTTCCGTTTCCCTACCAGGGGAGTGTGAGGGATTCGAGAAAATAGTGGGAGTTACATTTGTTCTAAAAGACCTTAGAACAGATTAGGATCAAGTACAAAAGTCTAACTAGAATATTTACTCTCTGCAGATACAATGTCAGCTTCAAACCCTTTGACCCGTATTCTTGAGACCAACCGACTGACCGGAACCAATTACAAAGACTGGCTTAGAAACCTCAAAATTGTTTTGGACTGTAAGAAAATAGGCTACATACTCGATTCAGATATCCCCACACTACCAACACGTCCTACTGATGTTCAGCGTGAGATGCATAAAAAGTGGTTGGATGATGACATTAGAGTAAAATGCTATATGATGGCATCCATGTCAAATGAACTCCAATGCCAGCATGAAAATATGAAGACTGCTAGGGACATACTGACACACCTGCAAGAGTTGTATGGTGAGCAGAGTCGCACAGCTCGTTTTGAAGTGTCCAAGAGGCTTTTCAAAGTGAAGATGCGCGAGGGGCAGTCTGTCCATGATCACGGTCTGACTATGATCAAGGACCTAGAGGAGCTTGAGAAGCTCGAAATGAACATGCACAAGGAATTGCAAGTGGATTTGATCCTACAGTCACTTCCTGATTCATTTGGTCAGTTTATAGTAAACTACCACATGAATAAGATTGAATGCACTAAGACTGAACTGATAAATATGTTGGTAACTGCTGAGGGAGCCTTGAAAGGTTCAAGGGGCAATGTTCTTGCTGCTGAGTTGACTTCTGGTTCCAAGAGAAAGTCTACTTGGAAGAAAAAGAGGCCTGCTAAGAAGCAGAAGAAAGACAAGAAGCCAAAGAAGGAAGTTCAAAAGAAAAAGGCTAATGACAAAGGAAAATGTTTCCACTGCAATGTCGACAGCCACTGGAAAAGGAACTGTCCTTCATACCTCGAGAGCCTGAAGAACAAGAAGGCTGACACACCTTCAGAAGGTATAGACTTGCTCATAATTGAAACTAATCTAACGGTTCCTTCTACTTCCAGTTGGGTTATAGATTCTGGTTCTAGTGCTCATTTGTGCACTACCATGCAGGGTCTAAAGGAAAGTAGAAGGCTGGCGGAAGGTGCGGTAACCCTTCGGGTTGGCAACGGGGCAAAAGTTGCTGCTGTGGCTGTGGACACCTACCATCTGCGACTACCGTCTAGTTTTAGTTTATTACTTAGAGACTGCTATTATGTACCTGTTGCTAGCAGAAATTTGATTTCTGTTTCATGTCTAGCACAGGAAGGTCATGTTTTTACTTTTAACAAAGACTGCTGTTCTATTTATTTCAGAAATAAAATAGTTGCACATGGTTTTATGATAGACAGTCTCCATCATTTACATATGGATGTATTGTTGGGAACCCGCCCACGCCGCTGATATTTCAAAAATTTTTCAGATGGCAGCGGAATCGGCATGCACGGGATCTACGTTCATCGCATGAACGCTGTTTCTAGACCGTTCGTAGATAAGATAAGGATTAATACTTTTAAAACCTTTAAAAGATCAGATCTTCACCTTGTGCGGGTAGATGATCACCGCAAACTGATGATCATGGTTTTAGGATGAAGGTTCGTTTGAAGCCGTTCAAACGTCCGGCCTCTACAGGTATCCACATGAAGCAGAGGACCGATCAAAGCTTTCTTATCTTCCCGGGGTGCTAGCTCCCTTGCAAAGACTTCTTTTGATGGCTGATCTCCTCTCTTTCAATCAACCCTTGATTGTACTTGAGAGGAGGAAGAAGAAGGAAGAAGAAGAGGAAGAAGCAAGGCCCCTGCAGCCTACTTTCTTTTTCCTGCGTTGGAAGGAGGAAAGGAGGAAGAGGAGGGCGCCATGGCTTCTTTTTCCCTTCTTCTTGCTGGCGGCTGAACCAAGGGAGGGAGAGGGTGGCCACGTGATGGAGAGGAGGGGGATTCCTATATCCATTAGGTCAGCCCCCAAGAGTCCTCCTTTTATAACATCTAGGGCTCCTACAAGTTAGGAGCCCTTGATGTATTACCAAGAGGGGCGCCGGCCCCTCTTGTTGCCGCACCAAGAGATCCAAGGAGGAGGGGCGTGAGCCCCTCCCTCTCATGTTGCCCTAATCCTCATCTAATGAGGATTGGGAGGCCCTAATGTAGTTTAGCCTTAATCCAATTAGGCTTAGCCCAAGGGTGAACCAATTTGGATCCAATCTAGGCTAGTCCTAATCCAATTAGGACTTAAATGAACCATGACTCAATTGAACTCTTCAATCCTAATCCAATTAGGAGTCATGTTGATTCATTAGATTAATAATTAATTTAGAATTAAGGAATCCTAATCCAATTAGGATGTATTTAATTTTAGTCCTAATCCAATTAGGACTCTATTTGAATCCGAAGTCCTAATCCAATTAGGATTTCTAGGAATCCTACTCCAAGTAGGAATCCAATTTTAATTCAAAATTCCTAATCTCATTAGGATTGTAGGAATCCTATTCCAAGTAGGAATCCCAGTCCTACTCCAACTAGGATTCCCAGTCCTAATCCAATTAGGACTCTAGGTATCCTACTCGAAGTAGGACTCTTGTTTCAAGTCCAATTAATTAATTCCCTTTGTTCCTTCTTCAACTTCTTATCAATCAAATTGATTACTTGTGATTCATAATCACTTTTCAACCATCGGATCGGTCAATACTTCTAGTGTGTGTGACCCCATAGGTTCTACTCTGACTGGTAGTGAGATATATTATGATCTCTATCACAATATCATTGAAAACTCCTTTCAATGGGTTGGAACGATTCCAACTCAACTCATTAGGGTTTATCGATCATCAAGATAATCCCTATGAGTCCCACCATCCACCAGTGACACCTAGCAGCATGTAGTGGCTACCCAGTAGAATAGAAAGATGAACCTCTAGGTGCAGTTAACGTGTGATACAGTCCTACTATCGTGGATCCCTACAGGGCGGAGGTCATGGACAACTCGTCAAACCCCATCGTCTGTCATATGTCAAGATTTATTCGACTTGAGTTCGCTAATGGAAAACTCTTTTTCCACTTTATATTACTGCCCTGGCCAAGGTCTTAGAACTCAGTCTAACAAATCACATAGGATCACTCCTCTTCTATCAAGGTCGATAGATTCCTTATAGGTGCATACCCTACTCCTACAGTGAACTTACTGCAGCCAATCTACACTGCATGGACCCATATGGCTAGAGACCATGTATGTGTGCAGTCAAACTACAATAACCTCACTGTGAGTAGCCGTAGCACCGCAGGTCAAAGGACCAGTCACACTACTGCAACATCAAGCAAGTCACTGACGAGTGGATAGACATCCAAGTGACTTCTTGTCTTGGTCACGCTCAGTACCCTTGTTCTCTAACAAGCACCTACACTATCACTTCAGTGTCCCTACACTGTGGACTCAAGTCTCGTCCATCCAGAAGGAAAGTGATCTGTGCACTGATCGGATCGATCACCGTCCTCGTGATGATCAATTGATCAGGAGCATTTAGAAATTAATCACCAATGATACATGCCTTAAATTCTCAACTCTTGAGAATATGTATCATCATCTTATTAATTCCTTGGACGATTCATAGACACATAAATAATATGAATGAAAAGATGCCTTTTATTTATTCAATAATAAATAGTCAAGTACAAAATTATGTCCCTAGAATCAACAATGTGTCAGCCAAGTTGGCTTCTAGGGCATACATCTAACAATCTCCCACTTGCACTAAAGCCAATTGGTCATATATCTTAGGCCCATCTTCTCAAGGTGGGCTTCAGTCTTTTGCTGACTCAGCTGCTTAGTGAACGGGTCTGCCACGTTATCCGCGGAGTCTACTCTCTGCACCTCTACATCATAGTCGCGTATGAAATGGAAGCGCCGCTCTATGTGCTTGGACTTCTGATGAGACCATGGCTCCATAGCTAGTGCTATGGTGCCAATGTTATCGCAGTAAAGTGTTATGGCATCTAATGACATTACACCTAACTCTGCAATTAACTTTTAATCAGAAGGTTTCCACTGCACCCTTAGATACGGCTTAACATTCAGCTTCTAAGGTAGAATCTATAATGATCGGTTGTTTGGAACTCTTCCAATTTACTGAACCACAATTGCACATATTCTGATGTAGACTTTCTATCATCAATATGTGTGCATCCTTCTACCTTCAACTCTGATCTTCTCCCAAAGACCAAGAACATGTCCTTAGTTCTTCTCAAGTACTTAAGACTGTTCTTCACAGCTATCCAGTGCTTCTTGCCTGGATCCGACTGATATCTGCTTGTGACACTCACAGTAAGAGCTATATCAGGTCGTGTACACAGCATAGTATACATGAGGCTTCCTATTGCCGATGCATAGGGAATCTTGCTCATGCGTTGAATCTCTTCAGATGTGTTGGGGCACATCTTCTTGGAGAGATGAATTCCATGTCTTAGGGGTAAGAGACCCCTCTTGGAGTTTTCCATGCTGAACCTCTTCAGCACCTCCTCTATGTACATTTTCTGTGAAAGGCCAAGCATCCTTTTAGATCTATCTCTATAGACCTTTATTCCCAAAATATAGGATGCTTCCCTAAGGTCTTTCATGGAGAATTCTTTTGACAACCAGACCTTGACCGAGGTTAGCATGGGAATATCATTCCCAATCAGGAGAATGTCATCTACGTACAACACGAGAAAAACGACAGAACTCCCACTAACCTTTTTGTAAACACACGGTTCCTCTTCGTTTTCGATGAAATCAAACGTTTTGATTGCGTCATCGAACCGAGTGTTCCAACTCCGAGATGCTTGTTTTAGTCCATAGATGGACCTTTGCAGCTTGCAGACCTTGTGATCTCCATCACTGGAAGTGAAACCCAAAGGCTGTTCCATATAGATATCTTCATCAAGATATCCATTCAGGAAAGCAGTTTTCACATCCATCTGCCAGATTTCATAATCATGAAATGCTGCAATGGCAAGCAATGTTCGGATGGATTTTAGCATGGCTACAGGTGAAAAGGTCTCCTGATAGTCAATGCCTTCGCGCTGACTATACCCTTTCGCCACAAGCCTTGCCTTATAGGTCTCTACCTCTCCATCCGAACCTATCTTCCTTTTGTAGATCCATTTGCATCCAATAGGTACAATACCTTCTGGTGGGTCTACTAAGGTCCAGACTTGGTTGGAATGCATGGAGTCTAACTCTGACTTCATAGCTTCCAGACATTTCTCGGAATCGATATCAGATATCGCCTCGTTGTAGGTTTTGGGATCCTGTATGTGATCCCTATCTCCCACTAGGAACATTTCCTCGGTATCCTCTTCTAGTATACCTAAGTATCTATCGGGAGGATGGGAGACCCTACTTGATCTGCGAGGTGGTTGAGGGACATCGTGTACTGGCTCTGTATTAATGGGTTCGATAGGATCCATGACTCGTTGCTTTTCAGAGACTTTCTCTTCAAGCTCAATTTTCCTCCCACTGCCTCTATCAAGGATAAACTGTTTTTCCAAGAAGATGGCATGACGGGTCACAAACACATTGTGATCCTCTGAGACGTAAAAATTGTATCCTAATGACTCTTTAGGATATCATATAAAACGAGCACTTATGATCCTAGCCTCTAGCTTGTCCGCCTGTAGTCTCTTGACGTGGGCCAGACATCCCCAAATCTTGAGATGACCCAGACTTGGTTTCTTACCATGCCATATCTTATACGGTGTGGTAGGAACGGATTTAGAGGGAACTCTATTCAATAAATAAATCGCTGAAAATAGGGCATCTATCTAAAGAGACAAGGGTAAATCAGTGAAGCTCATCATGGATCGGACCATATCCAATAGAGTCCGATTCCTCCTCTCCGACACTCCGTTGAACTGAGGTGTACCAGGAGGAGTCCATTATAAAACTATACCATTCTCCTTGAGATAATCACGGAACTCTCAACTAAGGTATTTACCTCTTCGATCTGATCGAAGAA
This sequence comes from Phoenix dactylifera, assembly GCF_009389715.1. Taxonomy (NCBI): domain Eukaryota; kingdom Viridiplantae; phylum Streptophyta; class Magnoliopsida; order Arecales; family Arecaceae; genus Phoenix; species Phoenix dactylifera. The sequence continues at coordinate 74,332 of NW_024068668.1, forward strand.
CCTTAGTAAGTTTTTCTATATGTTTTTCTACTTCATATTTAAACTCTTTGAACCTTTCAAAAGTTTCATATTTGTGTCTCATACACATATCCATACCGTGAATAATCATCGGTAAAATGAAGTAAAAAATAACAACCCCTAGCCTGCACATCGAATGGGCCACACACATCAGTGTGTACTAGGGTAAGTATTTCAGTGGACCTCCCTGTGTCCTACAAAGGATAATTTGGCCATCTTTCCTTGAAGGCAGAATTCACAAATCAAATATGACTCGAAAGTCAATGAGCCCAAAAGCTCATGTTTCTCCAATTTGTTTATTCTGTCTTCTCCTATATGGCCAAGCCTGAGGTGCCTTAAATACTTTAGATTTATCTCATTTTTGGATCTATTAGATCCTATGGTATTCACTGTTTGCTCAGATATATTCACAGATACATCCATATGTATGTGATAGAGACTGTCAATCTTAAAACCATGTTAAATCAATTTAATTTTTCAAATAAATAAAAATCTTTCTATGCTAAATAAAATACAGAAATCAAATTTCTGCTAGCAATAGGTCACAGTCCCTAAGTATCCTGAGCATATCTGAAAAACCTTCTGAAGGTCTGTCACCCTTCATGTACTTTATGCTTCCCATGTATGTAGGACAGTTCCTCTTCCAATGGCCGTCCATGATGCAATGGAAACACTTTTCCTTGCAATTGGCTTTTTTCTTGGAACTTCCTTACTTGGTGTTTTCTTAGTCTTCTGCTTCTTCGCAGGCTTCTTCTTCTTCCAAATAGACTCTCTCTTGAAAGTAGAAACCAACTTGACAGCGAAAACGATGCCCCTTGAACTTCTTCAAGGTTCCTAAGGTAGTTACCAATTTATTTAACAATTCTATTTTAGTGCATACAACCTTGTTCATATGGTAGTTTACTATAAACTATTCATATGAAGCTGGAAGGGATTGCGAGATCAAATCCGTTTGCAATTCCTTGTGCATGGTCATGCCAAGCTTCTCAAGCTTCTCTAAGTCCTTTATCATGGTCAAACCATGATCATGGACAGACTGCCCATCGTTCATCTTGGCTTTGAAGAGCCTCTTGGACACTTCAAACCGAGCTGCGTGACTCTGATCACCATACAACTTTTGCAGGTGATTTAATATGTCCCTGGCAATCTTTATGTTCTCATGCTGGCATTGTAATGCATTGGACATGGATGCCTTTGTGCAGCACCTAACTTTATTGTTATTGTTCGTCCACTTAACAAGCGTCTTACGCTGATCAGTGATCGGACGGATTGGTAACATGGGAATTCCATGGTCTAGCATATACCCAAATTTCTCACAATTCAAAACTATTTTTGAAATTTGCTGAGCCAATCTTTATAATTGGGTTTGGTCAAACGGTTGTTCTATAGGATATGAGTTAAGAGTCTAGAAGCTGACTTTATAATCCTCAGAGAGTAAAGATTCTAGTTAGACTTTTGTACTTGATCCTAATCTATTCTAAGGTCTTTTAGAACAAATGTAACTCCCACTATTTTCTCGAATCCCTCACACTCCCCTGGTAGGGAAACGGAAATCCCACACGACTAGGTTTCTAGTGGGTACTGCGGTCCCACCGATTTACATGCCACCTCACCTAACAGTTATTGGTGACACATAGATGGATGAGTGTACAACTCTTGTACAATGCTTCTTAAGCATGTTGCAGTGTAACTTGGTCTCTAAGCCATGAAAACCTCACCTAACAGTTATTGGTCCCATCGCTTAGTTAAGTCAGACCCACCGTATAACCGTAGGAATAAAGTCGTCATTGGGTCCTCACCTAACAGTTATTGGTGCCCAACCCCACCTTTACCCTACAACATCTCATGTCTATAGAGAGGTCTAGCCCCCCGATGCAACTTGACCACTGTGTCCAGCCGAGACAAATCAACATCAGAAAGGCCTTAGCAGCTCTACTACAGTGGAAGACCTATTGACTTAATATTATTTAATCAGGTCTTAGTGTTTGCAACTTGAGCCCTTCATAAGAGGTAATTGAACAATTGGCCAGGTAAGCAGGTGGGAGGCTCCTCTTACTCAGAGAGTAAGGTCCTAATTAAGTAACCACCTTTCATGCTTTCCTAGACACCAATTAGATCAATTAATCTAATATGACTTGCTCATGTCGGTTCACTCTCGACTTGATTGAGGAGGTTTTGATTTAGGTCTCAATTGGGTTTGCTACATCACATGTAAACCTATCTACCCGACTCGCATTCACATCACATGCAAACGGCACATCACAGGCAGTTATAATCGCAGCATCAAATTAAAGCTAAACTTTAAATAGGTGATGATCATGGATTCTAGTTAGGTCGTATTACAAGCACATGCACGTCAATCGATCAACTAGTCTTCAACTCTTGAATTGGTTCCAAGCCTCCTTGATTCGATCCTTGACCAACTCTTGATCCAATCGCCATCAACCGCCTAGACCCCTGTTCATCTCATGCATCGTCTTCGACTTGATCGTTGACGTACATCACATCACAGAAATACAACCAGATGTAAAATAAAAATAAAAATAAATTACATCTCCTTTTAGGAGGCACGCAGGCCTCTCAAAACATCAAATAAGATGCATGCAAGCATCTGAAAAATTACATGACGTCGCAGATCACATCGCAGGTCATTACATTTGATACCAAAAGGGTTTGAATCCTATGATCATCACCATATGCAACAATTATAATTTTCAGATCTGAAAACTAACTAATTATGTCATGACATAGGTTGCTGATCATGATAATCATGATTCTAAACTTTGTAATCTCATTAACAATGCAATTAGAATCATCTTTTTATCACATAAAAATTAGCATGCAAAAATCAGCACCCCTGAAAAATCTGCATGCAGAATTTTTCAGCATGCATGATCATTCAATTTTCAGATCTAATAAGTCTTTAGATATTTAATTCTTACCTTAATCTACGAAGCCTAGGCTCTGATACCACTGTTGGGAACCCGCCCACGCCGCTGATATTTCAAAAATTTTTCAGATGGCAGCGGAATCGGCATGCACGGGATCTACGTTCATCGCATGAACGCTGTTTCTAGACCGTTCGTAGATAAGATAAGGATTAATACTTTTAAAACCTTTAAAAGATCAGATCTTCACCTTGTGCGGGTAGATGATCACCGCAAACTGATGATCATGGTTTTAGGATGAAGGTTCGTTTGAAGCCGTTCAAACGTCCGGCCTCTACAGGTATCCACATGAAGCAGAGGACCGATCAAAGCTTTCTTGTCTTCCCGGGGTGCTAGCTCCCTTGCAAAGACTTCTTTTGATGGCTGATCTCCTCTCTTTCAATCAACCCTTGATTGTACTTGAGAGGAGGAAGAAGAAGGAAGAAGAAGAGGAAGAAGCAAGGCCTCTGCAGCCTACTTTCTTTTTCCTGCGTTGGAAGGAGGAAAGGAGGAAGAGGAGGGCGCCATGGCTTCTTTTTCCCTTCTTCTTGCTGGCGGCTGAACCAAGGGAGGGAGAGGGTGGCCACGTGATGGAGAGGAGGGGGATTCCTATATCCATTAGGTCAGCCCCCAAGAGTCCTCCTTTTATAACATCTAGGGCTCCTACAAGTTAGGAGCCCTTGATGTATTACCAAGAGGGGCGCCGGCCCCTCTTGTTGCCGCACCAAGAGATCCAAGGAGGAGGGGCGTGAGCCCCTCCCTCTCATGTTGCCCTAATCCTCATCTAATGAGGATTGGGAGGCCCTAATGTAGTTTAGCCTTAATCCAATTAGGCTTAGCCCAAGGGTGAACCAATTTGGATCCAATCTAGGCTAGTCCTAATCCAATTAGGACTTGAATGAACCATGACTCAATTGAACTCTTCAATCCTAATCCAATTAGGAGTCATGTTGATTCATTAGATTAATAATTAATTTAGACTTAAGGAATCCTAATCCAATTAGGATGTATTTAATTTTAGTCCTAATCCAATTAGGACTCTATTTGAATCCGAAGTCCTAATCCAATTAGGATTTCTAGGAATCCTACTCCAAGTAGGAATCCAATTTTAATTCAAAATTCCTAATCTCATTAGGATTGTAGGAATCCTATTCCAAGTAGGAATCCCAGTCCTACTCCAACTAGGATTCCCAGTCCTAATCCAATTAGGACTCTAGGTATCCTACTCGAAGTAGGACTCTTGTTTCAAGTCCAATTAATTAATTCCCTTTGTTCCTTCTTCAACTTCTTATCAATCAAATTGATTACTTGTGATTCATAATCACTTTTCAACCATCGGATCGGTCAATACTTCTAGTGTGTGTGACCCCATAGGTTCTACTCTGACTGGTAGTGAGATATATTATGATCTCTATCACAATATCATTGAAAACTCCTTTCAATGGGTTGGAACGATTCCAACTCAACTCATTAGGGTTTATCGATCATCAAGATAATCCCTATGAGTCCCACCATCCACCAGTGACACCTAGCAGCATGTAGTGGCTACCCAGTAGAATAGAAAGATGAACCTCTAGGTGCAGTTAACGTGTGATACAGTCCTACTATCGTGGATCCCTACAGGGCGGAGGTCATGGACAACTCGTCAAACCCCATCGTCTGTCATATGTCAAGATTTATTCGACTTGAGTTCGCTAATGGAAAACTCTTTTTCCACTTTATATTACTGCCCTGGCCAAGGTCTTAGAACTCAGTCTAACAAATCACATAGGATCACTCCTCTTCTATCAAGGTCGATAGATTTCTTATAGGTGCATACCCTACTCCTACAGTGAACTTACTGCAGCCAATCTACACTGCATGGACCCATATGGCTAGAGACCATGTATGTGTGCAGTCAAACTACAATAACCTCACTGTGAGTAGCCGAAGCACCGCAGGTCAAAGGACCAGTCACACTACTGCAACATCAAGCAAGTCACTGACGAGTGGATAGACATCCAAGTGACTTCTTGTCTTGGTCACGCTCAGTACCCTTGTTCTCTAACAAGCACCTATACTATCACTTCAGTGTCCCTACACTGTGGACTCAAGTCTCGTCCATCCAGAAGGAAAGTGATCTGTGCACTGATCGGATTGATCACCGTCCTCGTGATGATCCATTGATCAGGAGCATTTAGAAATTAATCACCAATGATACATGCCTTAAATTCTCAACTCTTGAGAATATGTATCATCATCTTATTAATTCCTTGGACGATTCATAGACACATAAATAATATGAATGAAAAGATGCCTTTTATTTATTCAATAATAAATAGTCAAGTACAAAATTATGTCCCTAGAATCAACAATGTGTCAGCCAAGTTAGCTTCTAGGGCATACATCTAACATGTATCTATAAATGTGTCAGAGCAAGAAGTGAGTGCCAAAGGATCCAAGAGATCCAGGGATGAGATAAACCAAAGATATTTGTGGCACCTCAGGCTTGGCCATATTGGAGAGGACAGAATGAACAAAATGGATAAAGATGGGCTTCTCGGCTCATTGACTTCCGAGTCATATCCAGTTTGCGAATCCTGTCTTCAAGGAAAAATGGCTAGATTACCCTTTGTAGGACAAGGGGAGAGGACCACTGAAATACTTACCTTAGTACATACAGATGTATGTGGCCCATTCGATGTGCTAGCCAGGGGACGTTATTCGTACTTCATTACCTTTACCGATGATTATTCACGGTATGGGTATGTGTATCTTATGAGACACAAGTCTGAATCTTTTGAAAGGTTCAAAGAGTTCAAGAATGAAGTAGAAAAACAAACTGGAAAACCTCTTAAGGCTCTTCGATCAGATCGAGGAGGAGAATACCTTAGTGGGAAATTTCGGGACTATCTCAAGGAAAACGGCATAGTCTCACAATGGACACCTTCGGGTACACCTCAACTCAACGGGGTGTCAGAGAGGAGGAATCGGACCCTATTGGATATGGTCAGGTCCATGATGAGCTTCACTGATTTACCTATGTTTCTTTGGGGAGATGCCTTACTTACCGCAGTATATCTACTGAATATAGTTCCCTCTAAATCCGTTCCTACCACACCATATGAGATATGGCATGGTAAGAAACCAAGTCTTGGTCATCTCAAGATTTGGGGATGTCCGGCCCACGTCAAAAGACTACAGGCAGACAAGCTAGAGGCTAGGACCATAAGTGCTCGTTTTATAGGATATCCTAAAGAGTCATTAGGATACAATTTTTACGTCTCAGAGGATCACAATGTGATTGTGAGCCGTCATGCCATCTTCTTGGAAAACCAGTTTATCCTTGATAGAGGCAGTGGGAGGAAAATTGAGCTTGAAGAGAAAGTCTCTGAAAAGCAACGAGTCATGAATCCTATTGAACCCATTCATACAGAGCCAGTACACGATGTCCCTCGACCACCTCGTAGATCTAGTAGGGTCTCCCATCCTCCCGATAGATACTTAGGTATACTAGAAGAGAATACCGAGGAAATGTTCCTAGTGGGAGATAGGGATCACATACAGGATCCCAAAACCTACAACGAGGCGATATCTGATATCGATTCCGAGAAATGGCTGGAAGCTATGAAGTCAGAGTTAGACTCCATGCATTCCAACCAAGTCTGGACCTTAGTAGACCCACCAGAAGGTATTGTACCTATTGGATGCAAATGGATCTACAAAAGAAAGATAGGTTCGGATGGAAAGGTAGAGACCTATAAGGCAAGGCTTGTGGCGAAAGGGTATAGTCAGCGCGAAGGCATTGACTATCAGGAGACCTTTTCACCTGTAGCCATGCTAAAATCCATCCGAACATTGCTTGCTATTGCAGCATTTCATGATTATGAAATCTGGCAGATGGATGTGAAAACTGCTTTCCTGAATGGATATCTTGATGAAGATATCTATATGGAACAGCCTTTGGGTTTCACTTTCAGTGATGGAGATCACAAGGTCTGCAAGCTGCAAAGGTCCATCTATGGACTAAAGCAAGCATCTCGGAGTTGGAACACTCGTTTCGATGACGCAATCAAAACGTTTGATTTCATCAAAAACGAAGAGGAACCGTGTGTTTACAAAAAGGTTAGTGGGAGTGCTGTCGTTTTTCTCGTACTATACGTAGATGATATTCTTCTGATTGGGAATGATATTCCCATGCTAACCTCGGTCAAGGTCTGGTTGTCAAAAGAATTCTCCATGAAAGACCTTGAGGAAGCATCCTATATTTTGGGAATAAAGGTCTATAGAGATAGATCTAAAAGGATGCTTGGCCTTTCACAGAAAATGTACATAGAGAAGGTGCTGAAGAGGTTCAGCATGGAAAACTCCAAGAGGGGTCTCTTACCCCTAAGGCATGGAATTCATCTCTCCAAGAAGATGTGCCCGAACACATCTGAAGAGATTCAACGCATGAGTAAGATACCCTATGCATCGGCAATAGGGAGCCTCATGTATGCTATGCTATGTACACGACCTGATATAGCCCTTGCTGTGAGTGTCACAAGCAGATATCAGTCGAATCCAGGTGAACAACACTGGACAGCTGTGAAGAATATTCTTAAGTACTTGAGAAGAACTAAAGATTTATTCTTGGTTTTTGGAGGATCATCAGAGTTAAAGGTAGAAGGGTACACAGATTCAGACTTCATGACTGATGTCGATGACAGAAAGTCAACATCTGGATATGTGTTCTTGTGCAATGGTGGTACGGTGAATTGGAAGAGTTCTAAACAACTGATCATTGCTGATTCTACTATGGAAGCTGAATACATCGCCGCCTCTGAAGCTGCTAAGGAAGGCTTCTGGCTCAAGAAATTCATTGCAGAGTTGGACGTGATGACATCAGATGCCATAACACTCTACTGCGATAATAATGGCGCCATAGCCCTTGCTAAGGAGCCAAGGTCTCATCAGAAGTCTAAGCATATAGAGCGGCGCTTCCATCTCATACGCGACTATGTTGAGAAAAAATATGTAGAGGTGCAGAGAGTAGACTCCGCGGATAACGTGGCGGACCCGTTCACTAAGCAGCTGAGTCAGCAAAAGACTGAAGCCCACCTTGAGAAGATGGGCCTAAGATATATGACCAATTGGCTTTAGTGCAAGTGGGAGATTGTTAGATGTATGCCCTAGAAGCCAATTTGGCTGACACATTGTTGATTCTAGGGACATAATTTTGTACTTGACTGTTTATTATTAAATAAATAAAAGGCATCTTTTCATTCATATTGTTTATGTGTCTATGAATCGTCCAAGAAATTAATAAGATGATGATACATATTCTCAAGAGTTGAGAATTTGAGCCATGTATCATTGGTGATTAATTTCTAAATGCTCCTGATCAATGGATCATCACGAGGATGGTGATCGATCCGATCAGTGCACAGATCACTTTCCTTCTGGATGGATGAGACTTGAGTCCACAGTGTAGGGACACTGAAGTGATAGTGCAGGTGCTTGTTAGAGAACAAGGGTACTGAGCATGACCAACACAAGAAGTCACTTGGATGTCTATCCACTCGTCAGTGACTTGCTTGATGTTGCAGTAGTGTGACTAGTCCTTTGACCTGCGATGCTTCGGCTACTCACAGTGAGGTTATTGTAGTTTGACTGCACAAATGCATGGTCTCTAGCCATATGGGTCCATGCAGTGTAGATTGGCTGCAATAAGTTCACTGTAGGAGTAGGGTATGCATCTACAAGGAATCTATCGACCTTGATAGATAAGGAGAGATCCTATGTGATTTATAAGACTGAGTTCGTAAGACCTCGGCCGGGGCAGTATGCACAGTGGAGAAAGAGTTTTCCACTCTCGAACTTAAGTCGAATAAATTTTGACATATGACAGACGAAGGGGTTTGACGAGTTATCCATGACCTCCGTCTTGTAGGGATCCACGATAGAAGGACTGTAACACATGACAACTGCACCTAGAGGTTCATCATTCTATTCTGCTGGGTAGCCACTACATGCTGCTAGGTGTCACTGGTGGATGGTGGGACTCATAGGGATTATCTTGATGATCGATAAACCCTAATGAGTTGAGTTGGAATCGTTCCAACCCATTGAAAGGAGTTTCAATGATACTGAAATGGAGATCTCAATATGTCTCATTACCAGTCAGATTAGAACCTATGAGGTCACACACATTAGAGGTTCTGATTATTAGGATTGTCGATTTGTGATTTGGAATCACAATGTCAATTGTCAATAAGATTGATGTACAAAATAACCCACTAAGAGTTAGTGAGTTAAATGGAAGAATTAAATAATTATAATTAGATTATAATTGAGTCTTTTATTGCTGATTAATTGAGTCAAATTATGTTGGATCTGACCCAAAGAAATTTGACTCAAATCCTAGTCAAGAGTTGGCTAGATCGAGTCCCAAAAATTCTACCTAAATTCAGCCTTTTTCCTTATATGAAGCCTCCCTCTTAATGCCCTATTTTGAGGAGTCAAAATAGGTAAGAGGGGTTAGCCAAGAGGGCAAGGAAGAACGTGGCCCCCTCTCCTTCTTTGCTGGGAGCCAGCGCCCCTTGATTCAAGGAATCAAGGGGCCCGCCAATGCAAAAAAAAGGGGAGGCGCCAAGGAATCCTAGTGGGACTAGGACCCTTGGCGCCTAGGGTTTTGAACCATATAAAAGGGAGCCCCACGTCCCAAATTTCAGAAAAGAACTTCTCCCAGCCGTGGGGCAGCAAGAAGTTTTTTTTGGGGGATTTTTAAATCAGCAAATAGAGAGAGAAGAATAAAAAGGGTGAAGGGTTTTCTTCTTCCTTTTGAATGCTGCACAAGGTGGGATCCTTGTGATTTCTTCTTCCTTCTTCTTCGACATCCAAGAGAGGCTTTTGCAAGGAGCTAGCACCCCGGTGAAGCCCCATCTCTGATCTTCAGCAACCTCGTGTGGATACTTGTAGAGGCCGGACGTTTGTGCGGCTACAAGGAACCAAACCACGATCATCGGTTGCGGTGTTCTTCTACCCGCACAAAGGTGAAGATGAGATCTTCATTTGAAATTTTATATTTCTGATTTTCTAGTAGTTTAACAATTCATAATTAATTATTAGATCTTAGTTTAGTCCCCATCTTAATTCAAAAGGGTTCTGAATCGTTTTGATTCAGAAAAATTTTGAAATCTACCCGATCCTGTTCCGGCGTATGCGATGCACCGGGCCCGGCATGCGGATTCCGCCGCGAACGTCGCGCCGCTGTGGGGCAATCCAACACTTTCGACCGATCCTTGGAAACTACTAGTCTTTGCAATATTTTGTTGATCCGAACCCTTAGCTTGTGTACGGTCCAGATTTCACCGAGCACTCCAGTATAAATAAGTCTTACAACTCCCTAACGGAAACTTAATGACTTCAACTTGAATTGCATCTTGACCTAGGATTTGGGCTGACTTAGTAAATAAAACCATGTGTGCTTTGAAATTCTTATCATTTTTGTATCTTAAATTAGATTTTAATAATAATAAAAAAAAGAGTTTTTGAAATTCTTTACTAGTATGCATTTGGAATTTGATTTCACTTCATAGATCAATCGATAAAAAATAATAATAATAATATAAAAAAAGAATAAAAATAATAAAAAAATAATCATAACAATAAATGATTTATTTTAATATTGAAGTTTGTGGGTATCTTCACTGAAAACCCTCACGAGACTATAACTCGTCCACTAGGGTAATCTAGGGGTTTAAAGCCTTGTTGCATATGGTAAATGCAATCGCGATGCCTACGAAAGTGAGTTAGAGTTTCTTCTTTTCTAATTTTATTTTGCTCGAGGACTAGCAAAATGTAGGTTTGGGGGTGTGATAAGTGCTAAATAATGTACAAATTTATCTATTTTACATAGCACTTATTATTATTGTTATGCACATATTTTAAATATTAACAGAAGAAAATGTGTTTCCCCTCTCATTTCATTTTAATAAATTATTAGAGGTAATTCAAGTTTGGTTTAATTTTCTATATTGATTTAGTCTAATGTGTGTGCAGGTCGAGTCACCCCATTCACAAACTAGTCCCAATCTGTTTCATGTGTGGACTACTTTCTCCCACATGTGCATGAAGCTATTCATTCCTTTGTCAATGTCATATTTCCCCGTGTGCATCAAGCTTCCCAACCTAGCAAAATAGAGGCCTCTCCCATTTTCTCCACATGTCCAAACTTCCTTTATTTTAGATTCAAAGCCCTTCCAACCTACCCGAATGGACCCAACCACTTTTCTAAAAAAGGAAGAAGAAATATAAATAATAAAAAATTCACATATCCTACTCATTCCCGTATTCATCTCCCACATCATATTTACTCTCTTCCCCTCCCTGTTTTGGAACATACCGAGTGATCCCTTCCGCATCGGCCCGCATCCCCGCCTCCTCACGGCTACCTACTTTCCCAGCAAAATAGAGCAAGAAAAAGAACGATCTTCCCCTCCAATCCAGCGCCCGAAGCAGGGGATTTCTCTTCCCAAAAATTGGCAGATCACCCAACCCGATCCTCCATTCCTTCTGCGCCCAAAGACTTCCTCCCAACCGATTCACAAATCCAACATCACTCCCTCTGGATCACGTCCAAAAAAAATCCCCTGTTTCAAGATCAAATCCATTCCCAGCCGGCTCCAAACCAGCACCCAAAGATTTCATCCCAACCAAAATCCTCTCTTTCTTTCCTTCCTAGCAGCCATAGCCAGATCCTCCGCATGTCCCCACTTCTCTCGCAATGCATCCAGCTGGGCATTTTCCGCATCCAAGCATCTGTGGCAACGTCGTCATCCCCGGGTGTTCCGCCATCAGTCAATCCAGCCAGCGACCGAGTGGAAGACCAATCTCCTCCGTGATCATCGTCCGCCCAGCCTCCAGCTGCCGAATCACAGAAATGGCGTTCCGCCTCTTCCTCTTCCGGATTCCCATCAATCCTCCAATTGGCTCCTCCCAGCATATTCCCTGCATCCGTGAAAGAAATCCCAGCAGCCGGTGATTCAGCCCTCCCGCATCAAGCCAAGGATCACGCATCCAAATCGGGATATCCCCTTCTCCCGTCCGCATTCATCTTCCATGGACCACTCATCCGCGATGCAATCTCCCCCGCTTCCGCCCAACTTCCAGCCATCCCGGGCTCACAGATCATCTCCCAAATCCTCTCTTTCCATTCTCCTTCCCAGCACTGAAACAAGGGAGATCTTCTTCCCAAAGCAGCCAGCCGGTGACTTCTTTCCTTCCCAGCACACCGAAGCAAATCGTCCCGGATTTGATCTCCTCCCGCAATGCAATCTTCCCAGCATCCACGGATCTCAACCGCATTCAACCCAGCTTCTTCCAATCCATTTGCAGCCACAGCCATTCCAGGATACGATCACAGCTCCTTCCATTTTCAGGGATCCCAGCACCCAATGCGCCCAGCCGTGTCCGAGATCTCCTCTGCGTGCCAGCCTCTGCAAGGCATACCTACCACGTCCAGCTCCTTCCCCTTTGATTCCGACGCCAAACAGGAGAAAGAGGGATTTGATACAGGGTGCTCTTGAAGATATAAAAGGAGGCCACGGTTGGAAGAACGAGGGGGAGGCTCTGTTTCGGTGAAGAAGAAGAAGAAGAAAGCCGAGAGAAAGAAATAAAAAAAGAAGAAAGAGGGGAGGAAAGAGAATATTTTGTGATATTTTGGGAATAATGGGAGGTGAAGGCTTTCATTTGAAGATGGGAGGTCGTCTGGAAGCCATGCGCGGCTAAACGTCTAGTCTAGGGCTGGATGAAGCCCTAGCAATGTATCAGGGCATTGTAGTTCTTATTTTTATTATTATTTTGGAGCTTGTTTAAATTCTTATTTTCAATGAAATATTTCTTTATGATATTTAAACTTTGAGCATGCTAGTTACTAATCATGTTTGCTAAAGTAGTCTAAGATGATTCATGCCTAGGAAGATGAAGTGTGCTGCATCCTAGATTAGCATGCTTAGGTAGACACTTCAAGCTACACCGAAGATGGATCTTCCTAACACTCTTTATGATTTTATTTTAAAAGGCTTGTGGCCAAATTGCATGCCTCTCCAAAAGACAAAAATTAAGAACACAGTCCTTGATGCAATGCTATGTGGTGGATTCCAAACCCTAGATCTATTTACTCTGATCAATTCCAATTCGCACTCATAGTTTAATTTAGTTAAATCAAGTTAGCAAATCCTTCTTTTTGATTTATTTTTAAAGAAAAATAACTTGTCTCCAATCCCTGTGGACTGACATCCGTAATCACTATCCTACAGGATACGTGCTATTGCGTGGTTTACTTTTGAAATTGAAAGAACCGATCAATGGACTATCTTATATTTACTTAGTGATCATGAAGAACAGTTGTATAAACTTCACATTTAAAATCACAGAAATTAAACATGAAATAAAAGAAGATATTCATTAAAAATAATAAGTTCATACAACTCCAAGAATATAAAATAAAATATAAAACCCGTGTTCCTTTGTTAGGGCTGCATCCAGCCCTAGAGAGGAAATCAGCCTTCCATAATATGGGAGGTAGCAGCAACGATGCAGAAGGCCTTCATCATAACTGGGTTCCTTCCTTCTTCGTCTTCCCTCTCAGACTAATCTCAACACGAACTGAATAAAAATCAAACTCCCTCCCTCATATATTTTTTTTCTTTTCGTGGGGAGTTATTCCCATAATACCCAAAAGTATTATCTCTCCTTTCCTCTTCTTCCCGTGAGAACTCCTCTCAGTGAACCCGAGCTCTTCTTCTCCCGGTCGTCAATGAATCCTCCTCTGTTCACCGTGGGGCCTTTTATAGGCTGCGACTCCCCTCCTCTGTTTCGAATGTAGATAAGGATGAACCCTTTGCCGTTGGGATGAAGCTTGGCCTGATTTGTGGACTGCTGTGGTTCGGATCAAAGGAGAAGACGCGTGAAGCCAGACGCGTGGGAAGATGAGCTGAGATGTTAGCGATTTCATGGGATCAAATCGGAAGAGAAGCTGGGATTTGAGTTTATCCCATGGATATGCAGACGCTGGGAGTAAAACGGAATGAAGGTGCTTAGATATGGCTCGATTCGATGTTTGATTTTCTTTGGCTGGGAAGAATCCCTCGCTGGTGGACGTGGAAGAAGCCTGGTCGTGGAGAAACAGGGGATGTTTGGATGCCGTGAAACTCGCAAGGATGGAGCTGGAATCAAATGGATGCAGCTGGGAGATGAGTGGATCACGGGAGGATGAACTCGATTCGGTTGATAGTTTAGATGAAGCTTCCGTGAAGCTTGGGAACGGCTGGCCATGCGTGAAACAGGGGAGAAGATCACATACGGGTCTGTTCCTTAGGATAAGGGTGCTCTGTTATGCATTTGGTTCGGATTTGTGGATGAGAAGAAGTCAGAAGAAGATGGAATGCTCATCCGGAAGATGCTGGGGTGCTGGGGTGCTGTTCACGGCTTAGATGAGGTGCCGGAAGAATCGGGAGGATGAAGCTGCGGACGTACTCTGTTCGTGGAGGTTTGGATTTGTTCTTTGGACTGCCGAAGATGTGGGCGCTTGGAGTTGGGATCTCGGGAAGATGAAGCTGGACGTTGGGAGATGTTCATCCGTGGAGGGAATCTAGCTGGAGAAGCTTAGGAGAAGGAATTTGAATGGGATGAAGCTGGGAGTTAATCCGGAAGGGGAGACGGGATAATGATGGAACAGGGGAAGCGGAACGGCTGGGAAGTTAAGGAAGTTTATCCCACGGGCGAAGAGGAGGGGAGATGAGCTGGGGCTGAGCTTGCCCGTGGATGAACAGGAAGAAGCTTGAAGTTGGTTAGCAGCGGGATAAGGATGCTGAGATTTACTGGGACTGGAGCTTATCCGTTGATGAATGAATCAATCCAAACAGGAAGAAGGCCATGGATGTGGACGAATGGGAGCTAGGATCGAAATGGGATGAAGTCGGCTTGATCCTTGACTGCAGGGGATGGTGAGAACGTTGAGAGGATTTCAGATCTGTTCCAACGCATGGGGAAAAAACAATGGGTTGGATGACGTGGATGCAAGATAAATGGCTGAGATGGGATGAGGCTTTGGGATCCAGGCAACTAAGATGGTATGCTTTGAGATCTGAGAGACAATTGATTGAAGGGATTGTATTATTTTTAATGTTAAAACAGGAGAATTAGAATGAGTGGAAAGAAATTTAGGTGAACTTGGAAAGCACTGAATTTTGGAGAAGAGTTCTTGGAGTCGACTCAGGAGAATGTGAAATTGTGAAATGATGTAGTGTCCGTTTAGGCTTTACCTAATTGAGCTCGACTCGACCTACATGCATTAAGCCTAATCAATAAATAATCAAATCAAACTTGAATTACCTTTAAAATGCAATGATGAAGGTAATACATTTTTTTAGTTAAATTTACAAAATATGTGAATTAAAATAATGATAAGTGCTATGAATAAGATATTAATTTGTACATTATTTAGCACTTATCAGATGGAATGCAAGCTTGTATGATGACGTGGACGGTTGGGAATGAGCTCTATTTTGAGTATCGGGTGGATTACGTGGAAGATACTTTGGAATGAAAGGGACTTGCATGATGACGTGGGATGGACTTAGCAAGGAGTGAACAGGGGAGTTTGAGCTCAATAGATTTGGGTTCAGGGCTCATCCCAAGTAAGTTTGACTCGTCCTGCATTCATTAAGCTTAATCAGCAAATAAATAAGTAAAACTCGAATTACCTTTAATAATTTATTCAAACGCAATGATGAAGGTAACACATTTTTTTTAGTTAAATTCACAAAATATATGAATTAAAATAATGATAAGTGCTATGAATAAGATATTAATTTATGCATTATTTAACACTTATCACACCCCCAAACCTACATTTTGCTAGTCCTCAAGCAAAATTAAAAAAACTAACTCACTTTCGCAGGAATCGCGATTGCATTTACCGTATGCAATAAGGCTTTAAATCCCTAGGTGGCCCTAGTGGACGAATTTTGTCTCGTGAGGGTTTCCGGCTCAGATACCCACAAACTGTGTCGAAAGAATTTATTTATTATCTAATTTCAAATGCCTAAGTGTCAAGAATTTCAAAAGCACACAAAGTTTGAATTACTAAGTCAGCCCAAATCCTAGGTCAAGATGCAACTTAAGTTGAAGTCATTAAGTTTCCGTTAGAGAGTTGTAAGACTTATTTATATTTGGGTGCTCGGTGATATTTGGACCATACACAAGCTAAGACTTTAGATTCTCCAAAATACTGCTAAAACTAGTAGTTTCCAAGAATTGGTCAGATAAGACCTAATCACTGATTCAAAATCATCCTTTCTTGCAGGATTTCGAGAGTTGTGGATGTTTACTTTAATACCTCATGGGCTTTATCTGTAATATTCCAGTTTACTCGAATTTTTACAATGATGGCTTTCACACTATCGTCTTTTTCAAGATCAATTTTCTCTTTTGCTGTTGTTTTTTTTTATTATTCTGTATTTATAAATTACGCATTTTTACTCTTGTAATGATTCCTCCGTATAGCGAGCATTCAGTCGACACTCCCACACCAGATGGCATAAGGTGTTGGGCATCAAGACTCCCCTACGGACCTATGCTCGGGTTCATCATCACAAGCTCGCTGACCTTTGACAATAGGTAGCCCTTTTCGATGTACCTGACTAAATTCACTTTTCATTTTTTTTTTCTCTTTTTTTTATATATAAATATAGGATAATAGTGAATTAGATAGAAATGATTCATCAGGACTCAAGGTTGCTACCAGACTTAACAACATAATGTTGAACCTAACCCTTAGAAGTGTAGGCCATGTGTGTTGTGAAATTCCAAAGTAAAAATTATCTTACAACTCACTAAAAGAACTTTTAATGAAAAGAACTCAAGTTGTCTTACTTCTGACTAATCATTGGGCTTGTTAGTTCTTATATACTTTGTGCATTTATCATTTTAGCACTAAGGCATAGAAATTAGGTTTTTTTTTTTTTGAGATACTTATTCAATAATGCGAAAATGCTAAAAATTTCGTAAAAAATTTGAATCTTCTATACCCCCCAACCTAGACCAGACATTGTCCTCAATGTTTTTTTTTTAATAATATTATATTATTATTATTTTTTTGGACGAAAATATGATGCATATGGAGGATAGAAGCATTTTACCTTAATTGCATCAGTAATATGGGGACTCCTGAAAAATGCGATAAATAAATGTGCAAAAATAATATATGAGAATTGGGTTGCCTCCTAACAAGCGCTAAGTTTAACGTCTTCAGCCCGACGCAGTGCATCCTTAATTATCCTGATAAATAGGATCCATCAAATCAAGGGATTCAATCAACTGTCCATCTGCAACACATTTTATGTAAGGTTTCAATCTTTGACCATTGACGTTCAGGATACGACCATCATTGATGTCTTGAATTTCTAGTGCACCATGAGGAAAAACCTTTCTAACTAAAAAGGAACCATCCCACCTAGAGCGAAGTTTACCAGGAAAGAGACGCAATTTAGAATTGAATAGCCAAACCTTTTGATTAGGCTTGAAAGACTTACGGTTAATGGATTTGTCATGTAATGCCTTTAGTCCTTGCCTTGTAAATTTTGGCATTTTCATATGCCTCATTGCGTAACTCTTCAAGCTCGTTGAGTTGAAGTTTCCGGTTAGAACCAGCTGCTGCCATATCAAAGTTAAACTTTTTAATGGCCCAAAAAGCTCTATGTTCGAGTTCTACAGGTAAGTGGCAAGCTTTTCCAAAAATCAGTCGATAAGGAGATATGCCAATAGGAGTCTTATAGGCAGTACGATAAGCCCAGAGAGAATCGTTTAATCATTGAGACCAATCTTTTCTATCAGGACGTATTGTTTTCTCTAAGATGTGTTTTATCTCCCTATTGGAAACTTCAACTTGCCCGCTTGTTTGGGGATGGTACGGGGTGGCAACTTTGTGGGTGATTGAATACTTGCGAACCAAAGCCTCAAAAGACCGGTTGCAAAAATGTGATCCCCCATCACTAATGATAGCTCGGGGTGTGCCAAAGCGACTAAATATATTTGTTTGTAAAAACTTAATCACAACCTTATGATCATTAGTCCTAGTGGCAATAGCTTCTACCCACTTCGAAACATAATTTACTCCGACAAGAATGTACTCAAAACCAAAAGAATGCGGGAAAGGGCCCATGAAGTCAATACCCCAGACATCAAAAATTTCTATAATTAAAATGGGGTTGAGTGGCATCATATCTCTACGGGTGATTGTACCCATTCGTTGGCATCGCTCACAAGTCTGGCAAAAATTATGAGCATCTTTGAATAATGAGGGCCAATAAAATCCACTTTGTAAAACTTTAGCTACAGTTTTCCTACCTCCGAAATGTCCTCCGCAGGCTTGGGTATGACAAAAATCAAGAATACTTTGAAATTCATATTCAAGCACACATCGACGGATTACTTGATCAGGATAGTACTTGAACAGATCGGGGTCATCCCAAAAGTAGAACTTAACTTGCGAAAAGAATCGATCTTTGTCCTGCTTGGACCAATAATCGGGAATTTGTCCTATGGCAAGATAGTTTACTATGTTGGCAAACCATGGTGTTTTTTCTTGTTGCACTTCAAACAATTGTTCATCTGGAAAGGAGTCATGAAGTGGGGAAGTGCTATGAGAAGGCTCGAGAAGGATTCTAGACAAGTGGTCTGCTACAACATTTGTGGTACCTTTCTTATCACGAATTTCTAGATTAAATTTCTGTAACAACAGGATCCATCGAATTAGATGAGGCTTGGTGTCCTTCTTTGAAAGGAGGTACCGTAAAATAGAATGATCAGTGAATACAATAACCTTGGATCCTAAGAGATAGGATCGAAACTTGTCCAAGGCAAACACTACAGCTAGTAATTCTTTCTTAGTAGTGGTGTAGTTCAATTGTGCATCCGAGAGTGTCTTACTAGCATAGTAGATGACATGAGGTAACTTATCTAGCCGTTGCCCTAAAACCGCCCCAATGGCATAGTCAGAAGCATCACACATGAGTTCAAATGGAAGGGTCCAATTGGGAGGTTGTATGACAGGTGCTGTAGACAACTTAGATCGGAGGTTTTCAAAGGCCTCTTTACATGCTTCATCAAAGACAAAGGGTGTATCCTTGGCAAGGAGATTGCACAAGGGTCTAGAGATTTTGCTGAAGTCTTTAATGAAACGACGGTAAAAACCAGCATGGCCAAGAAAAGAATGGATTTGTTTCACAGATTTGGATGGAGGAAGATTAGAAATAAGATCAATTTTGCTTTATCTACCTCAATACCCCTTTTGGACACAATGTGTCCCAAGACTATACCCTCTTGAACCATGAAATGACTCTTTTCCCAACTTAGCACTAGATTGGTCTCCTTACATCTTTTCAGAACCAGGGCTAAATTACTGAGACAATCATCAAATGAGGGGCTAAAAACTGAAAAATCATCCATGAATACTTCCAAAAAATTTTCTACCATGTTAGAAAAAATTGCCATCATGCATCGTTGAAATGTTGCGGGTGCATTGCAGAGTCCAAATGGCATTCTTCTATACGCAAATGTCCCAAATGGACATGTGAAAGTGGTTTTCTCTTGATCATCAGGATACACGGCCACTTGGTTATATCCAGAATAACTATCTAAGAAACAGTAGAAACCCTGACCGGCTAGCCTTTCCAATACTTGGTCAATAAAGGGCAAAGGAAAATGGTCCTTCCTAGTCATGGAGTTTAACTTCCTGTAGTCAATGCAAACACGCCAGCTAGTGGTCGTGCGTGTGGGCATCAACTCCCCTTCTGCATTTTCAACCACAGTAATGCCCGACTTCTTTGGTACTACTTGAGTCGGACTCACCCAGTTGCTATCAGAGATAGGGTAAATGATTCCGGCATCAAGCAACTTTACTACTTCTTTCTTGACCACATCTTTTATGTTAGGGTTGAGTCTCCTTTGCATTTCACGGGTCGGTTTTGCATCTTCTTCTAGGTGAATGCGATGCATGCAAATGGATGGGTCAATCCCCTTTAGATCAGTTACGGACCATCCAATTGCATGTTTGTGTCGAGTACACTCAAAAGTTGACTCTCCTGTTTGTCAGACAGGTCAGCCGCGATGATTACTGTTGCCCAAGGTGACAAGCCAAGAGGGGGGGTGAATTGGTTTCTTTTAATTTTAACTATCTTACTTGTGTTAAATGATGAGTTAGTGAACTTAAACAAATCACAATACAAACAACAAGAAGTATAGTGATTCGGTGCTCTCCTTAGCACCTACGTCCACTCCCCAAGCGACCCCTTGGGAATTCACTATAATCCCGCGGATTACAGTTGGATTGTTTTTCAGGCTCACAATCCAAAAACCTTTACACTTTGGTTTTCCGGGTTCACCAAAAACCTATGTTGGTTTTACGGGCTCACCAACGAACCTTTACAATTAGTTTTACGGGTTCACCAACAACCTACGTTGGTTTTACGGGCTTACCAACAACCTATGTTGGTTTTACGGGCTCACCAACGAACCTTTACAATTGGTTTTCCGGGTTCACCAATCAACCTATTCCGTTGGTTTTGCGGGCTAACCAACCAACCTTTACAAGTAGTTTAATAAACAAAGGAAGAAGATTTAAACTCCTAGATGAGCAAATATAACAATATAATCTACAAAGAAGAGTTTAGAGAATATTTATCGCTTGATGTGACTTCTCTCTTCTTTGTCAAGGATGCTTCACTCTTCAAGGGTGGATGGAGCTCTTGATGACTCTTTAAATCTGCTCAACCACTTTCTTTTGATTCTTGAATGAAGCACTTGGATGAAGCTTGCCTTGCTAGGGTTCTCTCTTGAATGCACTTGATGTATTTTCCAAAGCTTGCTTCCTCTGATGAATACTCCCTCTTAAATACTTGTCCAACCTCCAAATAGTCCTTCCTGACCGTTGGATTGAAGAAACTAGCCGTTTATAGCCGTTGGGAGTCCAAAAAGTACTTCTGCACAACTAGCCGTTATGCTTCTGCCCGTGCTTGGGTCGGCTCAACCTGTCCTTGGGCGACCCAACTTTCACTTGGGTCGACTCAAACATTCCTTGGGTCGACCCTCTCAGAATCCACAGAAACTTAAAATTCAGCCTTTCTTCACTTGGGTCGACCCAACCTTTCTTTGGGTCGACTCAAGGTTCAGTTGGGTCGACTCAACTTCTTCTTGGGTCGACCCTAACAGGGTTTCCAGAGAACCTTTTCTGTCTTCTGTTCTGTCTTGCCTTTGGGTCGACCCTCTCAGGGTTTGGGTCGACTCAAGCTTGGGTCGACTCAACTACTTCTTGGGTCGACCCTCTCAGTAAATCCAGAGAACCATTTTTCTGTCTTGTTTTGAGGATCTTGATGTTTGGGTCGACTCATGCTTTCCTTGGGTCGACCCAACTCACTGTTCATTTGCGCCATTTTTGCAGAAGTGTGCCAAATGCTTTCTTGATGTGCCGGGGTCAACCCAATCATCCTTTGGGTTGACTCAATCCACACTTTGCTGCATCTCAAGGTTAGATTCATTCAAATAAACAATGAAATGCATCTATATCAATTTATCCAAATATACTGAGAGTAATAGACTTATAAATGAAGTATCGATTTAACTTATAACATACTCTAGATAATTGCTTGTTAATCATCAAAATAATACTATCATCCTCAATCTCCCCCTTTTTGATGATTACAAAATAAAGAGTATGAGCCTATTGATACTTGTCTTTAAAATCAGTTTTTTGAAAAGGCTTAACTTGCTGAATTTCAGCTTTTCATATATAAGAGTGAAGTCTCCCCCTATATCATTCAAATGTTGCCAATTTGACTTTTTGAATTACTCCCCCTTTCATTTATAATTCATTAAAGATGAAACTCCAAAAATTTGAGATAAAACATGAGTTTCAGGTTATGTATCGAGGTGTGAAAGGTGCGTGCCAAATTCTGAAATTATATGTGCCAAATTCTGAAATTTGATATAAATTTTTGACTTGATCATTTTCATTGTTGCAAATTGCTCCCCCTTGGATGTATATGCTTTCCTATATGCTTTTCAATTTGTTTTACAAATTATTTCTCTTTCTTTCTTTACTTCTCCTCTTATTACTCTATCTTTACTTCTCCCCTATTACTCTTTCTTTACTTCTCCCCCTTTTTGTTACTCTATTTACTCTATCTTTACTTCTCCCCTATTACTCTTTCTTTACTTCTCCCCCTTTTTGTTATCATCAAATAGGTACATGGGAAAAGACACAATAACAAACATTCAAACTTCATTGATCAAAATAGGAACATTTTAGTACAATCATGCCAAAAACAAAAGCAAATACAATGTTCCTCAATCAAGGTTCAAAATACATGATCAACACAAAATACATATGAGAACTAGATACATATCCTAGGCTCTAAACAAGATCGTGAGACTCTCCCGGATCGCTTGGCTACGGCTCTCTTGGGTCCCATTTCTCCAAGATATTGAAGTAATCTACTGTTTGGAGATGATTGGAGAAGATTTGAGAGTGGGGAATAGGGTTTTCGGAAGAGGACAAAGGGTAAACAGTGCCCTAGATAGCTCACGGGTCCTCCTTTTAACAGTGGGGTCCCGACGTTAGGTCGACTTAAGAATTTTTTTGGGTCGACTCAACGTTGGGTCGACCCTATTCTGGGTTGGGTCGACCCAAGTTCAGAAATTTTTCCTTTCTCTTCCTTTTTGCTTCTAAAAATTTTCTTTGCTTCCAATCCTTATAAATTCTTTCTGGGACAATGATACATGAGTAAAGAATCTATAGATAACAAGTTTGACTCATGTTTCATGGGTTTTTAGAAATTAGAGGAATGTATCATGAGACTACTTGGTTCCTTTTATATTTCTTCAATAAAAAGGATCACATATGCCTAATTCCCTCCTTAGCGTGCAGACTCTATCTTCACTCAAGGGTTTTGTGAATATGTGAGCTAATTGTTTTTCAGTACATATATGCTCAATACATATGTTTCCATTTTGCACATGATTCCTAATAAAATGATATCTTATTTCTATGTGTTTGGCTTTAGAAATGAGACATTTAAGATGTGAGCCAAAAGAAATCTCTAAATGTAGATTCCAAAGATATTTTTTTCCAAATCAAGTGTAGATGGAATCTTTTTCAAGTTATTTCAAGGAGTATCAAGAATAATATTCAAAGAAAGCACGAATGAAAATCCAATACCCCTTTTGTTTTTTAATATATTAAGTATATAGCAACATGAGAGCAATCTAATTAATTTTTAGAGTATAGTATAAGAGCAGATAAAGATCAAAATTTATATACTCGAAAAATATAAGATTATGTTGAATTCTTAATTTTTAATGACTTCAAAGTTCTTTCATGATATAAAAGTATTGGAGCATAGATACCAAAATATGAATTTATGCAATGTAGGATACATAAAATTCAGGGCTTTGGAAGTTCTTTTAAAGCTCTCTCAAAGATTTTCTTTTACTCCTTTAAAGATCATAGCATCAAAATCAATTAAAATGAATTGGCTCAGGATTGAAACACTAAAGTGCAAGCCAATAAGAGCTTATTAGTGGATTCCTAAGTAAATTTTCAATACTAAGACAAATGGAATTCTTTTTACTTAGTTTTCAAAATAAGTGATTTACCAATTAAGTACACATGAAAATCCAACTTTCAAAAGATATTCAATGAAGCACAAAGTCTAATACCAAAATATGCTTAAATTGATATCAGTTTGAAACCAATTTGACATTAAAAGCATGCTAAAAGTCCTTTGCCAAATTTACATAGAGTAATCTTTAATGATTTTGCTTTAAGTCATGTCTCTTTCTTGTATGCAAGGCTCTTGATATCAATTCATGCTTTGTAAGTAAAACAGTTAAATTCAGAAATTAACAAGAATGATCATGAATCAAATATAAAACATTCAAGGTGTATATTTATAAATTTCAATTTCTTAGTCATAGTTTCTCAGCAATGTATACATGAAGCACAATAAATTTTTTAATATCAAAATAACATCATATGTTTAGAACCATTTGTTTGCAATCAAGATCATTGAAAAACGCATCATTTAGACTAATTTTAATAAACTTATAAGATAGAAAATGATATGTTTCATATGCGTATCGGAGCAAACAATCAAGGCATCAAAAGTAATTCTATTTTTCTTAAACCGTAGTTTTTATCTAGAAATCATATTGAGTTATTTCCCAAAATGATGCAATCATTGAAGCATATAATGAAAGTTACAAAAATGCAATGATAGAAGCATTTTTAAATTAAGTTTAAGCTTTTATACAAAATCAGATTCTGAATTTCATAAAAATTTTCAAGGAGGCTTTCAGAATTATAATTTGAGATATGCATCTTCTACATTGTAGCTTATCTTAAATTATTAAGATTGAAAACACATATTTCAAGAACATTAGAGCACATCCAGAATCTTTGTAATTCATATTGAATTTTGGTACAAATTGGAGGACATTATGTACTAATGTTAGGCACGATAAAAGATAAATCGGAATCAATTCATTTTGCCTAATTTGCAAATTCAGATTATTCTTTTCTTTTATTTTTCAAAATATATTCATTAAAACAAAATGATGTTGTTGTTGGTAATAACATGTTTCAATCAAATTTTATAGGCATGAAGCATTACAAGTTATATTTAGGAAAGATCTTTGTTATTTGAATATTGAAAACATATAATTCAAAACATCATGTGACATGCAAAATATATTATGCATTAAAATATTAAGAACAAGCATGTCAAGGATCAAAATCAATTCTTTTCAAATAAACTCTCCCTATTTAAATATAATCTTGTACTGATTTCATCCTTAAAGTGTGTTTTCAAGTGATTAAAAAAAAATTTGACTTGATTCTTCTTATATACTTTCATTTACTTTGTCTTTCATTTTTACCTTCTTATGCTCTATACTCTATTTGCTCCCTATCTGGTGGAGTTGGAAGGGGCACGAGGTACTACCACTAGCCTCCCTCTTGTGCCGTCCCTAATATGCCCTACACCGAATAGTTGGGTCAAATAGTGTCGGGTACTACCACTAGCCTCCCCATTGACACCATCCCTATGATGAGCAATATAGAAGGGTTAAAATGTTCACTTCAAACTTTTTCTGTAATTAATTACGGATTTTATCTCGTCCAAAGGAATGTTCATATTAGTCTCACAAATATGCTGAACATATTATGCTTGCTCTGCTTTTCCTAAAGATTGGAGTATTTGCCTTTACTTAGATTTTACTTCCCTTGAATAATTGTTTATTTTCTTTTCTTTATCTCTCCCTCATTTTGTTATTCTCAAGTAATTTACATGAAAGAGCAGAATAAAAAATTAATCTAATATGCTGCATATAAATGTATATCATGCAAACAGCATTTTCATTATGCCCAATGATTCATAGCTTCTCACAAGTCAATTCAAATCAGCATTTTAAGCATATACTTGTGTATTTGATGGTTATGATATAGGCAAAGGAACATTTTAGTTTGAGCAAACCATGAATCAATTTCTAAAAGCATAAGTCAATTAATACATATATAGACATGATATCAAAAAAATTAATAATTAAAGATTTTAACCATGCCACAATAAGCTTTAAGTTATAGACTTTGCTCAGCTAATTTATGAGAGAGGTATCTAAAATTACCGATTCATTCTATATTCTTCAAGTCAAACTAGATTTCTTATGTGTGAACGTTTGGCTGAAGAAGGTCCTCTCTCTTGTTTGCATGTGAATGTTTATTGTATCTTATGTGGAGGTGTCCTTCAAGTTGAAATCTTTCATTTTCTTGCTCAAGGATCCTGCATTATTAACAAACTTCTTTTCTTTCTTGAAAGAAAGTCATTAGTTACTTCAAGATACAAAACATTCATACAACATATTTCTTAACTAGATGACTCAACATAAGATATGACAATAATTGAATGTTGAGTCACTTTACTCAAGAGATTGCCTAAATATAAGCAAGCACATGTCACTTGAACTAAAGAGATAGTTTCATTAACCAAGATGGTTCAAGAATAAGCATGTGAGGCAATAGGAAGATTCATCAAGGTCAAATCAATTTTTTGTTTTCAGAATCAATTTAGCTTAGATTCTATTTGCTTAAGATAACTATCAATAAGACGTGCTAGCTAAGTTTTAATCAAATTATCTTAAACAGTTGTTTCTATCAAAATTCAGATTGTTACATAGAATCAAAATGATAAACTATATTCTTAATAAAGGATCTAGTTTTAATAAGAATAGTATGAATTGATATCTCTACAACTTGTATCTTTTCATTGAATATTCTATATGCATTGCTTGAAGAATAATATCCAAAGAAATATTTGTTTTATCAGATTTGACATTATTTTCATAAGAACATATCAAGCATGACATGTATGACTGAAAAATATAAAAGATATACAATATATCATTTTCTATTTTTCAGAAGATCAAAAGGAGTTTTCTAATAGAAACCATATGTATGACAAGCAATGATGATAGCTTTTAACAGAAATCATTTAAGTAGATGACTATCATACAACATTGTCTTTTTCATTTCTTCAAGGATTCTATCAACTCTATTTTTATTTATGGTGTTCTTGGTGTAGAAACAATTGTATTCAATATTATTTTCTGTGCACAACTCAATAAGAAATTGGTTTTCAAAACTATGCCATGATACAATTTTATTTTCATAGTTTGCAAACCTTTTTCATTTGAACCCTTTTTGTGAGTTTGTGCCAATGCAGAAAATATTTTAATTTAAGTGCCAAGAACAAAACCAATATTAGCTTTGAGAAATTTTCCACAATTACAAAATCAGAAAGCTTATCTCCTAGGTTCACAATCCTAGAGATCCAAATAAGTTCTTATGGAGAATTTTCAAAGGCTAAAGGTGAAAACAATATTTTCAGATTTAGAAATGATTCTAGTTTATTTTTCTAGATGACATACATAGCAAACTTTGACCTTGCAAAAATTAATCTAAGTGAACCAATGACAAGGTCTTTTGAGATTAAGTCTATACTAGTATGAGTTGATTTTATACGCCAAAACTAGTCTATTTAATCTTGGTATTCTTAATGTATATATAAAAAAAAATATACCAAGTAGACATTCTTGTTGTTGACCCCCTAATGGATTTTGATGAATACAAAACACTAGAGTATATTTCCATTTATCTTAATAATTTACTTGAGAATTTTAGGTGTTTAATTAAGAATATTGTTAAGAAATGTCTAGGCAAGTTCCCATAATTTTTATGAATTTATTGAAGAATTTTTTAAGTTGAAGAAAACAGATCAGGGACAGCCGAGACGTCTCCGGTTTGTCCCAGAGACGTCTCTGGCACAAACAGGAAGAACTGGCACGTCGGGAGACGTCCCCGGCACCTGGCGAGGCGTCTCGCAGGGTCGGAGTCGACTCTCTCAGTAGCGGAGTCGACTCTCTTAGTGGCGGCAGAAAGGCTGATTTCAAGAGATGCGCGCGAGCCGTCTCCACAGGACGAGGAGTCGTCCCCGCAAGTAAAAAGCAGACTTCCCGAGTCGTCCTCGAGGTAGCGGAGTCGGCTCTCTCAGGGTATTTCAGAGGATGTCTTTTTCAGTGATAAGGCAGTGGAGACGTCCCCTGAAAGAGCGGAGTCGACTCTCTCAGAGAATTCCAGAAGACATGTTTTTCGGAGATATAACGGCGGAGTCGTCCCCAAGGTAGCGGAGTCGTCCCCATGCAAAAAGCGCAAACAAGCCGAGACGTCCCCGTAAAGCGCCGAGGCGACCCTCTCAGAAAAACAGAAAAACAAGGATTCAAACCGTTCATCATCGGAGTCGCCCCCGTAAAGCGCCGAGTCGACCCCAAACATCGTCAAAAGTAAAATCTTACAGCCGAGACGTCTCGCGATGAAGCGGAGACGTCTCCGGAGCGCCTGGGACGCGACTGACAACTTTTGCAAGTTTGGTTTGAATTTCAAATCTCTTTAACTTTATCTCTAACGGCTATATTTGCTTTTTGGGCTATAAAAGGGAGCTCTTAAGTGCTTTCCAACAACTTCTCAAAAACCCAACACAAGATCATTCAAGAGAGAAGAAAGAAAAAGAGGTTCAAGGGAGTTAGTGCATTCAAGTGAAGAAATCAAGTGCCTTCAAGCTTCCCAAGTGATTTCGTGCTCAACTACTTTCTTCCGCTAGGCATTCAAAGCTCACATTCAAGCCAACGCGATCCACATCGGAAGAACCACCATTTCCCACGCTTCCAACGGCTAAAAGGGTTCTTCCGGGTTTCATTGTTTATCATTGTTATATTTGCTTATTTAGAGCTTTCAAATCTTTTGTAAAACTTTTTCAATATTGTGCTTGTTCCAGTCAAGGGACTTGGAACAAGGAAAGGCGTCCCAAGCCTAGGTGAAATTGGGGGTTTTAGGGTTCGTTGTTAGCCCGGTGTAAAACAACGAGTTGGGTAGTGCACTCGCAAAACTACCGTACTGTAATCTTAGATTATAGTGGAAATTCCCAAAGGTGCTTTGGGGAGTGGATGTAGGAGCAGTGGAAGCTCCGAACCACTATAAAAGCTTGTGTTTGCGATTGTCTGTTTTCATACCTTTATTTTTACTTTAGCTCATACATTTGTGTGTTTTATTAGACAAAAAGTTTTAAAACATCCAATTCACCCCCCTCTTTGGTGACCATCTCTGGGCAACAAGTGGTATCAGAGTGGGTGCTCTGTATATTTCTTGAAGACCTAACCGTCTTAGCTAAAGATCTAGATGGCAACACCCTTCAACAATGTTCCTGCCGAGGGGCAGGCAACCAATAGACCTCCACTCTTCAATGGGACAAATTATACCTATTGGAAGACTAGAATGAGGATCTTTATTCAAGCACAAGATTATGCCTTGTGGAGGGTTATAGTTAAGGGACCACAAGAACCATCTCACATGGTTAATGGCATTCAAGTTTCCAAACCCGAGGAGGATTGGGATGAGAATGATAATAGGATGGTTCAACTCAACTCTAGAGCCATGAACTCATTATTTTGTGCTCTAGATGTGAATGAGTTCAATAAGTTTCAACCTGTACTTCCGCCAAGGAAATATGGGATAGGCTTGAAGTTACCCGCGAGGGTACGAATCAAGTCAAAGAGTCTAAAGTGAACATTCTAGTTCACAAATATGAGCTATTTAAGATGGAACCCAATGAAACCATCACATGCATGTTCACACGTTTCACCGACATAATAAATGGTTTAAAGAGTTTGGGTAAATCTTATACTAATCAAGAACTTGTGAGCAAAATTCTCAGGTCTTTGCCGAAAGCTTGGGAAACGAAGGTCACGGCGATTGTAGAAGCCAAAGACCTCAACACATTGGCACTCGAACAGCTATTGGGCTCATTGATGACGCATGAGCTGACAATGAAGCAACATGAAGAAGATGCGCCAAAGAAGAAGACAATCGCACTCAAGGCTACTTCGAGTGTGTGTGAAGAAGAAAGTAGTGAGAGTGAAGAAGAAAGCGAAGATGAGGACTTGGGTTTAATAGTAAGGAAATTTAAGAAATTCATGAGAAGAAAGAAACCCTTCCCAAGAAAGAAGTTTGGAGGGAGAAATGATTGGGAAAAGGAAAAAGAAAAAGAAAGAGACCCAATCATATGCTATGATTGCAAGAGACCGGGACACATTCGTTCCGAATGCCCTCAACAAAAGAAGCACTTTGGAAAGAAGAAGAAGAAGGCATTGAAAGCAACGTGGGATGATAGTGACACATCCTCCTCCGAGGAAGAGAAGGAAGAAACCGCCAACTTGTGCTTCATAGCATTCGAAGATGACGAGGTATGTCAAAACTCAACTATAAATTTTACTTTAGAAGAATTGTATGAAGCTTTTTCAAGAACTTATGAGTGATTGTAGTATGTTAGGAGCAAAGAATAAAGAATTAAAAGCCTCCAATCTAAAACTAAAGGATGATATTAAAAATCTATTGATTGAGAAAGAGAGCGTTGAAAATGTTAACACCATTGATCTAGAAAATAAAAATTCAAAACTTAGCATTGAAAATGAAATGGCAAAAACACTAATTAAGGAATTAAATCTAAAAGTAAAATCCCTACTCGATAATAATACCTCACTTGCACAACATGTTGAATCCCTTAAAAAGGATAAGGAAGAACTAGTTAAAGAAAATTTGAATCTTAAGAATGAGGTACATAAGTACAAACCAATTGTTGAAAAATTTACACAAAGCTCTGAAAAATTAAGTCTTATTCTTTCAAATCAAAGAGCTGTTTTTAATAAAGCCGGATTAGGATATAAAACTAACAAGCAACAAAAGTATCTAAAGAATTTCTTTGTGAAAGCAAAAGATGTCAAAACTGAAAAACCTACATGCTTTCATTGTGGAAAAAGTGGACATAAAGCTTACTCTTGTATTCAAAGAAAGATCCAAACAAACAAGAGTACATTTGTAAAAGCTAAAAACATAACTAAAGTATGGGTGCCTAAGGGAACCAACTACACTAACCACGAAGGACCCAAGAAAACTTGGGTACCTAAGAGCTTCACATGATCATTTTGCAGGTATGCCTTGCAGCCGAGAATAAAAAGAGAATGTGGTATCTTGATAGTGGTTGCTCAAGGCATATGACCGGTGACAAGAGTCTCTTCGTCACCTTGAAATCAAAAGAAGGAGGAGTAGTCACATTTGGAGACAATGCAAAAGGTCAAATCATTGATGTTGGTAAAATCTCCATATCACCCTCCTCATTTATTGACAATGTATTGTTAGTTAATGGACTAAAACATAATTTATTAAGTATAAGTCAATTTTGTGACAAAGGTTTTAAAGTGTCATTTGAATCTTCACTATGCATAATTAGTAGTCCAGTTGACAATGAGATCATACTTACGGGACATAGGCATGGAAATGTTTACATGGTAGATCTTGATGATCTCACCATGAAGGATGGCCAATGTCTTGTAGCCATGGATCCCAAAGTTAATGAGACTAGTTGGTTATGGCATCGTAGGTTAGGGCATGCTAGCATAGATTTAATTTCTAAATTGATTACAAAAGATCTAGTCAAAGGACTACCAAAAATAGACTTTGAAAAGAACAAAATTTGTGCTGCATGCCAATTAGGGAAACAAACAAGAAGTTCTTTCAAGTCTAAGAACATAGTCTCAACATCAAAACCCCTAGAACTAATTCACATGGATTTGTTTGGACCCACTAGAACTGCTAGTCTAGGGGGTAAGAAATTTGGTCTTGTAATTGTTGATGATTTTTCACGTTTTACATGGGTTTCATTTCTTGCATATAAAGATGAGTCCTTTTCCGCTTTTATCAAGTTTCATAATAGAATTTCGAATGAACTCAATCTTAAACTGAAAGCAATTAGGAGTGATCATGGTACCGAGTTTGAAAATCAGCACTTTGAAAAGTTTTGTGACGAAAATGGTATCAATCACAATTTCTCGGCCCCTAGGACACCCCAACAAAATGGGGTGGTAGAAAGGAAGAATCGCACACTAGCAGATATGGCTCGTACCATGTTGTGCGAATCGGATCTACCAAAATACTTTTGGGCTGAAGCAATAAATACTGCATGTCACATTTTAAACCGTGCATTAGTTAGATCTATTTTAAAGAAAACACCCTATGAGTTAATGAAAAATAAGAAGCCCAATATAAGCTACTTTCATGTGTTCGGTTGTAGGTGTTTTATTTTAAACAATGGAAAGGACAATCTAAGTAAATTTAGTGCCAAATCAGATGAGGGGATCTTCTTAGGTTATTCCTCATCTAGTAGAGCATACAGGGTCTTCAACAAGAGAACTCTCGTTGTTGAAGAATCCATACATGTTGTCTTTGATGAAGCTAATGGAGATTCTTCTAGAAAAGAAGAAGATAATGATGCAGGTATACTTGAAAATAGAATGAAGGAGTTCTCCATACAAGACAAACAAGCAAACAACTTGAGGATGAAGTCAAGGAAGATACAATTCAGCAAGATGAAGAAGATCAACCCCAAGCAACAAATCAAGATCTTCCGAGGGAATGGAGGTATGCACATGGTCATCCAAGGGATCTAATCCTTGGTGATCCCTCGCAAGGGGTAAGAACAAGATCCTCACTAAGAAATACTAGTAATTATCTTGCTTTCGTTTCACAAATAGAGCCTAAATCACTAGAAGAAGCCGAAAAAGATGATAATTGGATGAATGCTATGCGAGAGGAATTAAATCAATTTGAAAAAAATCAAGTTTGGACTTTAATGAAAAGACCCCCTAATGTTTCAATTATAGGCACCAAATGGGTATATAGAAATAAACTAGATGAAGATGGAGTAGTAATAAGAAACAAAGCTAGGCTAGTGGCCAAAGGCTATAATCAGGAGGAAGGAATAGATTTTGATGAAACTTTTGCTCCTGTTGCTAGGTTAGAGGCTATTAGACTACTTTTGGCATATGCATGCTTCATGGACTTTAAACTCTATCAAATGGATGTAAAAAGTGCATTTCTAAATGGTTATATAATGGAGGAAGTTTATGTAGGACAACCTCCAGGCTTTGAAAACCACTTACATCCAGATTACGTTTATAAATTGCATAAAGCATTGTATGGGCTTAAGCAAGCTCCTAGGGCATGGTATGAAAGATTAAGTAATTTCCTAATTGAAAATAAATTTAAGAGAGGAAATGTAGACAAAACCCTCTTCATTAAAAGAAAAGGAAATGACTTATTGCTTGTGCAAATTTATGTGGATGATATAATTTTTGGTGCTACTAATGATAGTCTTTGTCAAGAGTTTGCCAAGCTTATGCAGGGAGAATTTGAAATGAGCATGATGGGTGAGCTCAACTTCTTCCTTGGGCTATAAATAAAATAATCAGAGGAAGGCATCTTCATCAGTCAATCCAAATATATCAAGGAAATGTTGGAAAAATTCAAGATGAAGGATGCAAAGGAAATTAGCACACCCATGGGCTCAAGTTGCAAGCTTGACAAAGATGAAAAAAGTAAAAGTATAGACTGCAAATTGTACAGAGGTATGATAGGCTCTTTACTTTACCTTACTGCTAGTAGGCCAGATATATTATTCAGTGTTTGCATGTGTGCTAGATACCAAGCATGTCCTAAGGAATCACACTTGCAAGCTGTTAAAAGAATTTTTAGATATCTAGTAGGGACATCTAATGTAGGCTTATGGTATTCTAAACAATCTGACATAAATTTAATTGCTTATTCCGATGCTGATTTTGCCGGGTGCAAACTCGACAGAAAAAGCACAAGTGGCACATGTCAATTCTTGGGTGCTAATTTGGTTTCTTGGTTTAGCAAGAAACAGAATTCAGTCGCCTTGTCCACAGCTGAGGCTGAGTACATTGCAGCTGGAAGCTGTTGTGCCCAAGTTCTTTGGATTAAGCAACAACTTGAAGACTTCGGTATCAAAATGGACAACATACCAATTAAATGTGATAATACAAGTGCAATCAATTTAACAAAAGATCCTGTCCAACACTCTAAATCAAAGCATATAGAAATTAGGCATCACTTTATTAGGGATCATGTGCTGAAAAAATGATGTGATGATTGAATATGTATGTACTGAAAATCAATTGGCCGATATCTTTACAAAGCCCCTTTGTAAAGATAGATTCAACTTCTTAAGGAATGCTTTGAGCTTGTATGATCCTAGCAAATAAATTCAACTTGTATTGCAATGCTTTGCTACTCAAGCTAGTAATCCACCTCAAGGTCAACATAAGTGAAAGCATGAATCCATCTAAGCTAAATGACGAACTGTTTGACTTTCCGGAGGATGGTTACCCTCCCTTGGACTCTTCATAGAGATATTTTCAGAGCCTATTTCATAGGTATTCGAAATTTGGTCAAACATTCCTCATTTCAACATTAATAATTCAAAAATCATTATCAAACCTCTATAGGATGTATTATTAAGGGGGAGGATCACAAACAAACTCATTCTGTATTCACCAAAAGAAATCATATTGATTAGTGTGATTAAATGAAACAAATTAGGAAAAGATAAAAATCAGTCTGAAATTTTTCAGTGCCGGAGACGTCTCTGGCAAATCGCAGAGACGTCCCCCCGGCAAGACGTCTCGCCTTAGTCGCGGAGACGTCTCGGGACCGAACGAGGGTTTTAAAATAGGTCGAAACTGCTCGAGCCGACCCGAGCTATCCCTTTCATCCCCGACAAAAACAAAAATCCTAGCCTCCATTTTCTCTCCAACACAAACCCTAGCCTCTTTCTCCTCATTTCCCTAGGTTTTCCATTCAATGGCACCTAAAAGAGCTAGGAGGACTGGTGGGAGGCGTCCTAGGCAGCGACCGACGGTGAGGAACGGAGGGAAGAGCCTTCCGCGCCGTCTCCTCCGGTTGCTCCGCCAACCGCGACCATTTCCTGTGCGAATCGCACAGTAACCACTGGAAGGTACATAGATTTTCATTTTCTAGATAGTGAGGGGTTCTCTATTGGAGAGAGACTCCGTGCCCAAGGTTGGGAACACCTTTGTACACTCAATACATCGAACTACCCCGGCCTGGTTAGAGAACTATTTAGCAATATGGCCTTAGGGGACTTAGGGTACACTGCATTTGTCCGGGGGACATTGGTAGAAATTAATGAGGATGTCCTATCTAGTGTCTTGCAAATTCCTAAAGACGGTGAGGCTCCGAACTCACATCCCCAAAGGGAAATAGCCCTAAACTTGCTTTTAGGACGAGAGGACTGCAGCCCTCTCGATGTGGTTAACTCCCAAGACCTGAATGCCAAGATGAGACTCTTTTGAGTATTGTCAACCGAGTCTTATTTCCTAAAACCGGCCGCTTTGATTTGTTTCGGAGCGAGACCTAGTTATCATGCACCACATCTACTAGGGATTCCCCTAAACCTCCCTAGGTACTTATGTTGAACTACATTGCCTACATGTCATAGGTATTCTAGGTTAGCATACGCTTTATGGATGAATCCTTACCCTATCTCTTTCAAACATTTCCAAAGGTACCACATTCCAGAAGATGAGCCTGACAAAACCCTTGGCAGAACACCGGACTATTATAATGAGAGCACAATTGGCGGAAGAATGGAGTTTCAACAAGGTAGATGGGTCATGGGGTCAAGGTACCAAAAGAGAAAAGCTTCAAACCCTAAAGCCTGAGATCCCACTATGCAGGAAGCCTGATCCACCACTCTCCTCCCACATAGCCACATGGGACTTTCCTGATGTACCCTCCAGCTCAGGCCTGGACCTTCCACATACATGGCCACCACCTCCCTCCAGTCAGTGGCCCTACTCCCTATCAGAAGACCAGATGCGCACTTAGCATCTGTTATTTGCTAGCAGATGAGGGAGGGAGATGAGATCGATGATTCTACTGAGTTGGCCCCCATCAGACCTGCACATGAAGGGATTCTACAAGAGCTGGAAGGAAATTAGAGCTCAGATAGAAGCTACAGCGCAAGAACTAGGTTAGTGTGAATGCCACCACAAGCCTTCAGATCAATTGAGCTAACAATACAGCTTGAGGACCATTTCAAATAGCCTTCAAGAACTGACAAGCCTCTGGAGGTAAGTGGGCACTGTAGTTGCCCCAACTTTCGAGGAAGAATTGAAAGGGCAAGCATTGAATTGAGTTAAGCACTAAGGTGGCAGCCTTCATCAGTGCCTAGGGAGAAGCAGTTCAACAACCTATACTAGATTCCATCTAATTCGCTATTTATAGATGCGATGTCTTGGTAGGGCTTATGAGGCAACCGCTGCGCCGATGACGGGACATTTTGTAGACATCATAGGGTTCTTTTCTTTTGTAAACCCTAAGGCTCATTTTGGAAACACTTTTTGTATTAGAAATGAATCTTGTAATGATCTCCTCCTTTAACTTTGTAATGACTTCAAAGGTTTACAATGATATATGAATGACATACAATTTCTTTTGAAACCTTGTGTACATTTCTGACTCTGTGTATGTGATTCTATGATGTGCCTTAAAGATCTCATAACATACCTTAAGTGCTCAAATTTGACACAATTTATGAATGCATACAAAACAGGGGAGCACATCTTGTGGTAACTATTTTAAACAAAAAGAGGAGTCTGAAATGAATTCCAGAACAAAGGGGGAGTGGTATGAATGACTGAATTCATTAATAAAAATAACTTGGACAGGGGGAGCAATAACTTGGAATACCCTTGAGTGGTTCATGGTACTATGCTGAATTTTACTAGAAGTATGCTTTAAGCACCTAAGGATAATTTGTCCCCTTCATTGTTGATGACAAAAAGGGGGAGAGGAAAAACACATTTGTAGAACCAATATATGAAATGCAAAATACAAATTACAATCATACTCGAAAGTTGATTAGAAGAGTTAAATTGAAGAAATATTGGCTTTAAAATAATTGCCCTTCTGGAAAAGAAAGGGGAGTCAAAAGGAACTTAGCTCTCAATTGTCTTTAGCATCCATCTACATTTTAACTTGATTGAAATTCAGTGATATGCTAAAATTGCTAAGAGCTATTAAGATCAATTTATGCATAAGGATAGAACTGAAAATTGACTATTTTGAATTATGCACATTGTATCTAGCTCTAATCAAAACATTAGACTTGTACATCTGATCAAATACTGTGTATATGTTTAAATTTCGAATTTTGCATATACTCAGTGTTTTGTCATCATCAAAAAGGGGGAGATTGTTGACCCCCTAATGGATTTTGATGAATACAAAACACTAGAGTATAATTCCATTTATCTTAACAATTTACTTGAGATTTAGGTGTTTAATTAAGAATATTGTTAAGAAATGTCTAGGCAAGTTCCATAATTTTTATGAATTTATTGAAGAATTTTTGAGTTGAAGAAAACAGATCAGGGACAGCCGAGACGTCTCCGGTTTGTCCAGAGACGTCTCTGGCACAAACAGGAAGAACTGGCACGTCGGAGACGTCCCCGGCACCTGGCGAGGCGTCTCGTAGTCGTCGGAGTCGACTCTCTCAGTGGCGGCAGAAAGGCTGATTTCAAGAGATGCGCGCGAGCCGTCCCACAGACGGAGTCGTCCCCGCAAGTAAAAAGCAGACTTCCCGAGTCGTCCCCGAGGTAGCGGAGTCGGCTCTCTCAGGGTATTCCAGAGGATGTCTTTTTCAGTGATAAGGCAGCGGAGACGTCCCCTGAAAGAGCGGAGTCGACTCTCTCAGAGAATTCCAGAAGACATGTTTTTCGGAGATATAACGGCGGAGTCGTCCCCAAGGCAGCGGAGTCCCCATGCAAAAAGCGCAAACAAGCCGAGACGTCCCCGTAAAGCCGAGGCGACCCTCTCAGAAAAACAGAAAAACAAGGATTCAAACCGTTCATCATCGGAGTCGCCCCGTAAAGCGCCGAGTCGACCCCAAACATCGTCAAAAGTAAAATCTTACAGCCGAGACGTCTCGCGATGAAGCGGAGACGTCTCCGGAGCGCCTGGGACGCGACTGACAACTTTTGCAGGTTTGGTTTGAATTTCAAATCTCTTTAACTTTATCTCTAACGGCTATATTTGCTTTTTGGGCTATAAAAGGGAGCTCTTAAGTGCTTTCCAACAACTTCTCAAAAACCCAACACAAGATCATTCAAGAGAGAAGAAAGAAAAAGAGTTCAAGGGAGTTAGTGCATTCAAGTGAAGAAAT
>NW_024068669.1:0-105438 GCF_009389715.1 Phoenix dactylifera
TATGTTGGATGAATGCTTTGTATTTTAACGAAACTAATGACCTTCCTTCAAGAAAGAAAAATGAGAGATTTCAACTTGAAGGATATCTTCATGTAAGATACACTAAAACATTCACATGCAAACAAGAGAGAAAACCTTCTTCAGCCAAAAGTTCACACATAAGAAATCTAGTTTGGCTTGAAGAATATATAATGAATAAGTAATTCTAGATATCTCTCTCACAAATTAGCTGAGCAAAGTCAATAACTTTAAATCTTATTATGACATGATTAAAATCATTAATTGTTAATCTTTTGATATCATGTCCATATATGTATTGATTGACTTATACTTTTAGAAATTGTTTCATGGTTTGCCCAAACTAAAATATATCTTTGCCTATGTAATAACCATGAAATACACAAGTTTATGCTTAAAATTTTGATTTAAAATAACTTGTGAGAAATTGTGAATCCTTGAGCACAATAAAAATGTTGTTTGCATGATATACATCTATATGATACATAAGATTATTTCTTTATTCCGCTCTTTCATGTAAATTACTTGAGAATAACAAAAAAGAGAGAGAGATAAAGAAAGGAAGTGGACATTATTCAAGAGGTGAAAAATCTAAGCAAGGCAAGTACTCCAATCTTAAGGAAAAGTAAAACAAGCATAATATATTCGACACATATGGAAGGGATAAAATCCATAATTGATTACACTCAAACAGGGAGAGTTTGAAGTAAACATCTTAACCTTTCTATATTGCTCATCATAGGGATGGTGCCAATGGGGAGGCTAGTGGTAGTACCCGGCACTATTTGACCTAACTATTCGGTGTAGGGCATATTAGGGACGGCACAAGAGGGAGGCTAGTGGTAGTACCTCGTGCTCCTTCCCAACTCCACCGGATAGGGAGCAAATAGAGTATAGAGCACAAGAAAGTAAAAATGAAAGACAAAGTTAATGAAAGTATATAAGAAGAATCAAGTCAAATTTTTTAATCACTTGAAAACACACTTTAAGGATGAAATCATTGCAAGATTATATTTAATAGGGGGAGTTTATTTGAAAAGAATTGAGTTTGATTCTTGACATGCTTGTTCTTAATATTTTAATACATGACTTAACACATAATATATTTTGCATATGGTATGATGTCTTGATTTATGGCTTCTCAATATTTTGTAATGCTACATACTTGGACAATTTGATTGAATGGTTGAGTTACTACATAACATCTTTTGTTTGGTTCTATTGAAAAGAAATTTCAGATTTGTCATTCATAATCATCTCTAAAATCTGAAAGTCGAATAAAATTGTAGAAAGGAGAAGAAAAGGATATCTCTATTTAGGCAAAATGAATTGAATTTGTTTTATCCTTCAACTTGCTAGACTTTGATATATAATGTGCTAACTCATACCAAAACTCAACATAAATACAAAGATTCTGAAGGTGCTTTAATGGTATTGAAATATGTATTTTTCAATCGTAATAATTTAAGATGAGCCACAATGTGGAAGATACATGTCTCAAATTATGACTTAGAAAGCCTCTATTGAAAATCCTATGTAATTCAGGATCTGATTTTGTATAAAAGTTTAAACTCCATATGATTACTAAATAAAATGTTAATATAAGAAAAACAGAATTTATTTTGATTGCCCCGATACGCATCCGAAACATATCATTTCTTATCTTCAAAGTATACTAGTATTGATCCAAATGATATGTCTTACGATGATCTTGATTGCAAGTAAATATTTCTAAAATATATGACCTTATTTTAATATTTAAAAAATTTATTGAGCTTCATGTATATATAGCTGAAAAACTGTGATTAAGAAATTGAATTCTATAAATATACATACCTCAATGATCATCTATATGTTTTTCTCTCCTACATTATTAAAGACCTCCATTAATAGAGTGAATGATCTTAAAGCTAGAAATATTTCACCTCACTCAAATGAGTCTAAAAGAAAGAAAATGTAAATGCTTTTGAAAGAAACTGAGCTTCAAATGAATCATTTTGATTAATATTTCAGTACATTTTCTCAAAGTTTAAGAGGAAGCATACCTTGTTCTTAAAGGATTAGAAAGAGTAATTGCTACAAATTTTAAATAATACTAGATTACTCTACATTCTCGATATCATAGAATTTCAGTGTTATTAACGTTTATCACTAAAATCTGAAATTCAACCAAAGAAAAGAATGATTAAAGAAGAATGCATCTTTTGAGGGGGAGCTTTAGATATTCAGTATCTTATCCTAAAGAAACTTTAATTTGATGCATACCTTGATTTTTATGGATTGATTTTGATGAACCTCCTTATATTGAAAGACATGCTTTAATTACCTTGAGATGAGTTCTATAAAGGTTGTCTTATCTCAAACCTTGAGTCTTATGAAAATAAGCTGAAACTTATAGAAAATATATTTTTGAGATTGACAATTTTATTGAACATTATCTTCAAATTCTAAACTCTTAAATGGAATAATCAATTGAGGGGGAGGAAGAAAATTTCAGAAGGAGAGGTCTTATGGAACTTAATTGCATAAATCTATAACTAAAGGAGAGAGAAAGAATACTAAATGAAAAGTGATCCCAATACTCTCCAATATGTATCATCTGAAACTTAAATCTGAAAATCTTTACGATACACCTTGAGGCTTGTTATTTTGGCTAGTATATCCTATGCATCAATCATGAACCAAAATTACAATCCAAATTGCAAGTTGATCTTAAAGAGCCTCTAACTTAATGAAAAAGAGGGAGAATAATGTGTTGAATTTTCTTGAGCATCTCATAGAAAATCTGTTTTTGATATTCACTAATGAGTCCTAATTGACTTGATCTTTAGAACTTAAATTGTGTGCCAATTCATATTTTTTTTTTGTGTATCAAATTGTGCTTATTTTCTAAAGAAATAAAAGAAAGTCTTTAAAAGAGCTTTAAGAATTGCATGATTTCATATTTTGGTATTTGTGCCCCAATGCTCTTATTATCATAAAAGAACTTTGAAGTCATTAAGAATTAATGATCCAACATAATGATATGTTTTTCAAGTATATAAGTTTTTGATCTTTTACTCTGAAAATTAATTAAATTGCTCTCATGATTGATAAAATACTTAATAGATTGGGCAAAAGATCTTAAATGAACAAGCTTTCACACTTATTATTGAAGAGAGGTTAGATTTCCACTCGAGTTTTCTTTGAATATCATTTGTGGGACTTCTTGAATTAACCTAAGGAAGATTCCACCTACACTTGATTAGAAAACTATCTATGGTATCAAATTAGAAAACTTCTTGGAATCACATTAGATGCGCTCTCATCATAATTTGCTCTAAAATTATCCAAAATGGCTCTGATCTATGCTCATTTATCCTTTTCACTATCTTTTTGATGTTGTCAAAAAGGGGGAGAAATATCTGAGTATATGTATGCTCACAATGCTTTATGTGTTGCATTTACTCCAAGTTTTGTCAAAAAGGGAGAGTAGAACCAATATGGAATGCAAAATGCAAAATTTAAACTCATACTTGAAATTTTAATTAGAATCAACAAAATGAAAAGATAAAATTGAAGAATATTGGCTTTAAGACAATTGTCCTTCTGGAAAAGAAAGGGGGAGTCAAAAGTATTTGGTTTTTAATTGTTGTTAGCATCAATATTTCATCAATTTACATCTTAACTTGATTCAAATTCAGTTGATATGCTAAAATTGCTCAAGAGCTACTAAGATCAATACTTATGCATAAGGATAGAACTGGAAATTGAATATTTTGAATTACGCACATTGTATCTGGTTCTAATCAAAACATTATACTTATACATCTGAGCAAATACTGTGTATATGTTTAAATTTCGAATTTTGCATATACTCAGTGTTTTGTCATCATCAAAAAGGGAGAGATTGTTGACCCCCCAATGGATTTTGATGAATACAAAACACTAGAGTAAAATTCCATTATATCTTAACAATTTAATTGAGGAATTCATGTGTTTTATTAAGAATATTGTTAAGAAATGTCTAGGCAAGTTTCCATAATTTTTATGAATTTATTGAAGAATATTTTGAGTTAAAGAAAAAGTTCAGGGACAGCCGAGACGTCTCCGGATAGTTTCAGAGACGTCTCTGGCACAAACAGGAAGAACTGGCACACTTGGAGACGTCCCCGGCACCTGCGGAGTCGTCCCCGCAAGTAAAAAGCAGACCAGCGGAGACGTCCCCTGAAAAAGCGGAGTCGACTCTCTCAGAGAATTCCAGAAGACTTGTTTTTCGGAGATATAACGGCGGAGTCGTCCCCGAAGCAGCGGAGTCGTCCCCATGCAAAAAGCGCAAACAAGTGGAGACGTCCCCGTAAAGCGCGGAGACGTCCCCGAAGCGCGGAGACGTCCCCGTAAAGCGCGGAGACGTCCCCGAAGCGCCTGGGACGCGACTGACAACTTTTTCAGGTTTGATTTGAATTTCAAACGTCTCTTTTTTGTGTCTAACGGCTATATTTGCTTTTTGGGCTATAAAAGGGACCTCTTAAGTGCTTCTAAACAACCTCTTACCAACCCAACACAAGATCATTCAAGAGAGAAGAAAGAAAAAGAGGTTCAAGGGAGTTAGTGCATTCAAGTGAAGAAATCAAGTGCCTTCAAGCTTCTCAAGTGATTTCAAGCTCAACTACTCTCTTCCCCTCGGGATACAAAGCTCACATTCAAGCCAACGCGATCCACATCGGAAGAACCATCATCTCCCACGCTTCCAACGGCTAAAAGGGCTCTTCCGGGTTCTATTTGTTTATCTTGTTACATTTGCTTGTTTAAGAAGCTTTGATTTATTTTAAACCTTTGTTTTAATATCTTGTAACTTGATTCAATCAAGGGATTGAATCAAGGGGTTAAGGTTTGTTGGTGAGCCAAAGGAAAAACCAACGGTGAGAGGTTGGTTGGTGAGCCGAGGGTAAAACCAACGTGTAAGGGTTCAATTGTGATCCCGGGAAAACAATCGGGGTGGTTCTAGTCGGTGAGCCAGGGAAAACCGACCGAGTTCGTTGTAAACTCGTAAAACAACAAGTTGGGTTGTGAGCTTGTAAAACAACCGGCTGTAATCTGTAGGATTATAGTGAAATTCCCAAGAGGTCTTGGGGAGTGGATGTAGGTGCTGGGGTGCACCGAACCACTATATGTTTGTTGAGTTTGTAATGCTCCTTGTTATTATCTAACTAACACACTTACTTACTTAGATAAATTGCTTGCTTAACTGTTATCCGCGCATCCTTTAGTTGCAAGCTTATTTAATCAAGTCACATTCTTTACATCAAACTGTTGCTAAGTTTTAGCTTACACTGTGCATCTGAACAACTTAGCATAATTAATCAAAAACTTTTAGAAGTAGGTTAAAAGTTTTAAAAGACCCAATTCACCCCCCCTCTTGGCTTGTATCTACTGGGCAACAGACTTAAAATTCTAAAATCCTAATCTTAAATATTCCCAGTCATTGGTACATTGAGTCGGGGATCAATGATTACCGGAAAGACTGGCATGTCTTATGTATGCTCGATGCAGAGGATGATTGATCTCACAATCATTTGTGTGGAGACACTAATACAAAGATATGGGTGCTCATTAGAAGAATGAGTTCACTGAATTGACCTACAAAGAGAAATCTTATGAAGTCTTACTTACATGTCAAAAGATGATTCTCTTAGTGGGAGTTGTGCAACTGATCCTTTGACCTGAGATCACCATGGTATCTTGTGCACATGAACCTATGTTTTGGTTTACACTCATTCTTGAAAATAAGTTATGTACGAGGTCTTCTGGATATGGTGGATTGTGTATGAAGATTATGAGTAGGTCAACAAGGAATTAATCACTTCTAGTAAGAGAAGATAGCATCCTATTTATTCTAATCATATGATAATTCAGGAAGCCTTTGATCAAAGCAGAATGAAAATTAGAAAGAGTTTCTAATGTTTCATTATTTGAATTATCACTAAAAGATTGAGAAAAATATGAATATGAAATTGAGTTTGACATATATTCATACTCATATACATATTTGGGATGCAGTTTGATTAAAAGATTGAATTGCATGGTAACTTGCCACTGAAGGGTATTTTTGGTATTTCCACCAAATTCCATATTTTCCGGGTAGACATGACACGTTGCTAGACGTCAATCTTGTCTTATAGGTTTGATCGAATTAAAGAGTTTAATTCGATCACCAATTAGAAAGGATTCT
This sequence comes from Phoenix dactylifera, assembly GCF_009389715.1. Lineage (NCBI taxonomy): Eukaryota > Viridiplantae > Streptophyta > Magnoliopsida > Arecales > Arecaceae > Phoenix > Phoenix dactylifera. The sequence goes on from NW_024068669.1 coordinate 6,230, forward strand.
AATTGTTAAGTTCGGGTTCGCGCAGTTTGGACTTAAATCGATTAGAAGAGTTCTAATCAAGTTGGGTCAACTCGCACTCACACCTATTGCTGGCTAAGTATGGAACCCAATGGGTCACACACAAGAAAACTTATCAAGGGTCTAATTGGATTAGATCATGTTTGCAAGATAAACATCCTAGCAGGTGTTGCAAACCTTAGCTCCTGATTCGAACTGGATTCGAATCTGATTCGAACTGGATTCGAATCTGATTCTTAATTGATCTAATTTGATTAGATCATATTCTAATATGGGTTAGCCAAGAGTTGGCACCTAAATTGGCTTGATTTGAGTCTAATTGGATTAGATTTGATAAAACATTTAATTTTGACCGTTGGATCAACATTTGGATGAAGAGAAGGATCAAATGGATGGCGCCATGGATTAGAGCCATTGGATCTTCATCATGGGATGATGGGAGATCATGATCTCGTGATGGACTTGTGATATTGACTTAGTCAACATCAGATGGCATGAGAAAGAAGGGAATACGGTGAATTTAGAATGGCGCCTCATGAAGAAGTGCCACTTGGATTGGATAAAGATGACACGTCATCATATCCTAACTACTTTCCCTTCAACCGCATCATTCTCTCTCTCCTTCTTTCTTATGGTGCCACCAATAAGGGCCTTTGGATCATCATCTAGCCTTGATCAATGGTTGAGAATGCTTCCTATTTTTCTTGCGTGAGAAGAAGTGAAGAAAGGGAAGAGTACGACGCATTTCATGAAGAGGTGCTTAGGGAATCAAGCGCCATATCATAAGCGCTTGATCTTATCCTAACCATTTTTGATACGCCTCTCCCTATTTTTGTGGCGCCTTCTCTCCTCTTATCACGCCCCATCTGAAGGATGTGTGGATGGGATGCATCCTTTGGTGATGCATCCCCACGCCATCTATAAATAGGAATGCTCCCGGTGTTTTCTAATCATCGGAAATCAATCCAACTCTCTCTCTCTCATATCCCTTCTTTCTTACATTAGTTTCTTTCTTTCTAACATTGCTTCTAGTGTGTCCTAAGCCAAGACAAGGTGGTCTTCCTTAGGACAAAAGGATTAGAAGTGATTTTAGAAGGCTAAAGAAAAATAGAAAGGAAGGAAAGCAAGCCATTAGAGTTCTTTAGAAGAATTCTGCATTAAGGATCAAAAGTCTTTGGAGCTAAAGTCTTGATCAAGTTTTCGTGTGGATCACCATTGGAGGGCGGACACTTGGACGCCTCGTGGAGATTGTACACTTTGGATTAGCGTTTGAGGTATTCTACTAATTCTGCATTTATTTTTTATTATTTGATTGTAATCATTAAGGTGATCTAGGCTTAAAAGGGTTTCATGCATAGGGACTTTATTAAGAAAATTTTAAAATCCCTAGCTTCCGCTGCCCATTATGACATGTTAGAACCCTTCAGAAGGATACACAGATTCAGACTTCATGACTGATGTCGATGGTAGGAAGTCAACATCTGGATATGTGTTCTTGTGCAATGGTGGTACGGTGAATTAGAAGAGTTCTAAACAACCGATCATTGCTGATTCTACTATGGAAGCTGAATACATCGCCGCCTCTGAAGCTGCTAAGGAAGGCTTCTGGTTCAAGAAATTCATTGCGGAATTGGATGTAATGTCATCAGATGCCATAACACTCTACTGCGATAATAATAGCGCCATAGCTCTTGCTAAGGAGCCAAGGTCTCACCAGAAGTCCAAGCATATAGAGCGGCGCTTCCACCTCATACGCGACTATGTTGAGAAGAAATATGTAGAGGTGCAGAGAGTAGACTCCGCGGATAACGTGGCAGACCCGTTCACTAAGCAGCTAAGTCAGCAGAAGACTGAAGCCCACCTTGAGAAGATGGGGCTTAGATATATGACTGATTGGCTTTAGTGCAAGTGGGAGATTGTTAGATGTATGCCCTAGAAGCCAATCTGGCTGACACATTGTTAATTCTAGGGACATAATTTTGTACTTGACTATTTATTATTGAATAAATAAAAGGCATCTTTTTCATTCATATTGTTTATGTGTCTATGAATCGTCCAAGAAATTAATAAGATGATGATACATATTCTCAAGAGTTGAGAATTTGAGCCATGTATCATTGGTGATTAATTTCTAAATGCTCCTGATCAATGGATCATCACGAGGACGGTGATCGATCCGATCAGTGCACAGATCACTTTCCTTCTGGATGGACGAGACTTGAGTCCACAGTGTAGGGACACTGAAGTGGTAGTGCAGGTGCTTGTTAGAGAACAAGGGTACTGAGCGTGACCAATACAAGAAGTCACTTGGATGTCTATCCACTCGTCAGTGACTTGCTTGATGTTGCAGTAGTGTGACTGGTCCTTTGACATGCGGTGCTTCGGCTACTCACAGTGAGGTTATTGTAGTTTGACTGCACTCATACATGGTCTCTAGCCATATGGGTCCATGCAGTGTAGATTGGCTGCAGTAAGTTCACTGTAGGAGTAGGGTATGCACCTATAAGGAATCTATCGACCTTGATAGATAAGGAGAGATCCTATGTGACTTATAAGACTGAGTTTGTAAGACCTCGGCCGGGGCAGTATGCACAGTGGAAAAAGAGTTTTCCACTCTCGAACTTAAGTCGAATAAATCTTCACATATGACAGACGATGGGGTTTGACAAGTTGTCCATGACCTCCGTCCTGTAGGGATCCACGATAGTAGGACTGTATCACATGATAACTACACCTAGAGGTTCATCATTCTATTCTGCTGGGTGGCCACTACATGCTGCTAGGTGTCACTGGTGGATGGTGGGACTCACAGGGATTATCTCGATGATCGATAAATCCTAATGAGTAGAGTTGGAATCGTTCCAATCCATTGAAAGGAGTTTTCAATGATATTATGATAGAGATCATAATATATCTCACTACCAGTCAGAGTAGAACCTATGGGGTCACACACACTAGAAGTATTGACCGATCCGATGGTTGAATCGTGATTAGGAATCACAAGTAATCAATTCGATTGATATTCAGTTGAAGAAGGAACAAAGGGAATTAATTAATTGGACTTGAAACAAGAGTCCTACTTCGAGTAGGATTCCTAGAGTCCTAATTGGATTAGGACTGGGAATTCTAGTTGGAGTAGGACTGGAATTCCTACAATCCTAATGAGATTAGGAGTTTTGAATTCATAATTGGATTCCTACTTAGAATAGGATTCCTAGAAATCCTAATTGGATTAGGACTACGGATTCAATTAGAGTCCTAATTGGATTAGGACTAAAATTAAATATGTCCTAATTTGGATTAGGGTTTCTTAAGTCACAATTAATTATTAATCTAATAAATCAATAAGACTCCTAATTGGATTAGGATTGAAGAGTTCAATTGAGTCAAAATTGATTTAAGTTCTAATTGGATTAGGACTTACCTAGATTGGACCCAAATTGGTTCACCCTTGGACTAAGCCTAATTGGATTAGGACTTAACCACATTAGGGCATCCAAATCCTTACTTAAAGATGATTAGGGCAACCATGAAGGAGGGGCACACGCCCCTCCTCCTTTCCTTGGCTTGGGGCGGCAACACAAGAGGGGCCGGCGCCCCTCTTGGAAGGTGATCAAGGGCTCCTAATTTGTAGGAGCCCTTAATGCCTTTAAAAGGACTTGTGGGCGGCACCTAGGGCATAGAAGAACTCCTCCTCTTCAAGCCGTACGCCTCCCTCTCCTCTCCTCTTGGTTCAGCCGCAAGCAAGGAAGAACAAAGTCCAAGGTGTTGGCGGCATCCTCTTCCTCCCTTCTTCCTTCCAACGCAGGGAAAAGAAAGAAGGCTGCAGGGGCTGTGTTCTTCTTCCTTGGTTGCTTCTTCTTCTTCCTCCTCTCAAGCACAATCAAGGGTTGATTGAAAGAGAGGAGATCAGCCATCAAAACATATCTCTGCAAGGGAGCTAGCACCCCGGGGAGATTAGAGCGATTGGATCGGTCCTCTGCTTCATGTGGATACCCGTAGAGGCCGGGCACTTGAACGGCTTCAAGCGAACCTTCATCCTAAACCACGAACTTCAGTTTGTCGTGATCATCTACCCGCACAAGGTGAAGATCTGATCTTCTAATTAGATTAAAAGTTTTTAATCCTTACGCATCTACGAACGGTTCATGAAACAACGTTCATGAGATGAACGTCGATCCCGCACATGCCGATTCCGCTGCCATCTGAATTTTTTGAAATATCAGCGGCATGGGCGGGTTCCCAACACTTTCCTCTCCAAGAAAGAAAGCTAAGGCCCTAAAATTTAGGAATTTTTCTTCTTATCAATTTCTGAATTTTTGAACTTAGAATCGTTATCAAATAAGGACTTTTAATAGGCTTGGGTCAAGCCCAATCCAATTGGGTCAAGTCTGATTAATTGGGTCGAGCCTAATTAACTCGGATCGAACCCAATCTAATTAGGTCAAACCCTGATGTAGTCCAAATTAAATTTTATTCAATTTGGCTTAACCTAAGCTCAATCATTCAATCAATTGAGTTAATTAGCAATCTAATTTCTAATTAATCTTTCAATAATTCAATAATTATTTTACTGCAACTTTTGCTTAGGATAATTTGTCAATCGAATTGACCGATGTACCCCTGGACGATTCTTAATCATCGATCAGCCTTTTGATCAACCTAGAAACTTCTATGCATGTGACCCCATAGGTTCGAACCTAAGCCAGTAGCACAGGAACACCTTCTTGTACTAATCAAAATGACCATCAGCAATAGTACCCAACGTCCGGATAGGCCGAATGATTGCAAAGCAACATTCAAGAACCCTTGGACTATGGTTACCGTATAATTCATCCCTATGACTCCAAATGCCTAGGATGACTTCAGAGTTCTGTCAACTCTTTAATCAGTGCATCCAAAATGTATTTCAACTTTACAAATCCTGTGACTCCTCAGAAGGATATTGGCAGACTAGCATACCCTATCGTGGATCGAACCATGTTTAACAATGTTCGATTTCTCCTTTCTGACACTCCATTATATTGAGGTGTACCAGGAGGAGTCCACTGAGAGAGGATCCCATTCTCTCCTAGATATGTCATAAACTTACTGGTGAGGTATTCACCTCCTTAGTCTGACCGAAGAGTTTTAATACTCTTCCTGGTTTGTTTCTCTACTTCATTACAAAATAGTTTGAACATTTCAAACGATTCAGACTTATGTCTCATAAGATAGACATACCCATACCTAGATAGGTGATCAGTTCTTTCAATTTTGAAAATAAACAACGCAATAGCACGTATCCTGTAGGATAGTGATTACGGGTGTCGGTCCATAGGGATTGAAGAATAAGTTATTTTTCTTTTAAAAATAAATCAAGAAGAAGGATTTGCTAACTTGATTTAACTAAATTAATCTATGAGTACGAATTGAAATTTATCAAAGTAGATAGATCTAGGGTTTGGAATCCACCGCGTAGCATTGCATTAGGGACTGTGTTCTTAATTTTTATCTTTTGGAGAGGCATGCAAATTGGCTACAAGCCTTTTAAAATAAAAACATAAAGAGTGTTAGGAAGATCCATCTTCGGTGTAGCATGAAGTGTCTACCTAAGTATGCTAATCTAGGGTGCAGCACACCTCATCTTCCTAGGCATGGATCATCTTAGACTACTTTAGCAAACATGAATAGTAACTAGCATACTCAAAGTTTAAATATCATAAAGGAATATTTCATTGAAAATTAGAATTTAAACAAGCTCCAAAAATATTAAAAGAGTAAGAACTACAATGCCCTGATACATCGCTAGGGCTTCATCCAGCCCTAGATTGGATGTTTAGCTGAGCATGGCTTCTGGATGACCTCCCATCTGCAAATGAAAGCCTTCACCTCCCATCATTCCCAAAATATCACAAAACATTCTCTTTCCCCCTCCTTTCTCTTTTTTTTTTTATTTCTTTTTCTCTCCCTCTCGGCTTTCTTCTTCTTTTCACCGAAACAGGGGGTCTCCCCTATTTTTCTGTCGAAGCCCGCTCCCCCCCCTTTCTCTTCTTCATCTTCCTCTTATAGCTCGCCGAAGACCAGCGATGGATCCCGAGAGAGGAGGAGGGCGTGATGCTGGGAATGATCTCGGGCGAAGATGGAGCTCGAAGCGGGTGCCGATCCGGAAGGAGCTGGGTTACCGGCTCGTTGAATGCAGTCGGCTGGGATCGCGGTGAAGGCTGAATCACAGGGATTGGAGCTGGGAATCGATGGGAGGAACGCGGACGGCCGGATCTCGGAGAAGACGGAGGAGCTGCTCGCTGGTGTGCTCGTTGGATCCGGCTGGAACGGGCTGATGCGGAAGAGCTGGATCTCGGCTGCTGGGAAGAGGGCTGGCCGCGGGATCGACGGGGAGACGCCGGAGGCGTCACAGGCGGAAGAGGAGGCGGAGGATCTGGATCTGGCTGCACCGCGTGGGACTCGTGGCTGGAACGGGCAGCGGGGCGCTCTGTGAGGCGAGATCATGGGAAGAATAGCTAGAGGGAGGAAGGAGATAAACAGTGAAACAATTTTATTTATTTATTTATATATATTTTTTATTATATTGTTTCCCACTGTTCATATGAACAGTGAATCCAGTGATTCTCCCCAAAATTATTTTTATTTATTTTATTATATTAATTATCTTCTTTTTTTTTGTTTTCAATTTATAAATTTTATATGAAGGCTGGTAAGGAATTGGTTGGGAAGTGACTTTGGGTTTGAGGTGGGTCATGATGGTTGACCTGTCCTTGAGCCCATTGTCATTTAAATTTAATTCTTGCTAAGCTGCTTCAGATCGAACTCGACCGGTCAAAACTAAGACCATGACTTAATAAAAAGGGTAATCAAATATTTTCCATACAATTATAACTTTCAATCTAATCAGGACCAAAATCCATTTAATTATAACCTTAGCCGAGTCAACACAATCTCCTTATATGTTTTTCTGTAGTTTTCATGAAAGATTGCAACCAAGAGAGAACAAGTTCAGAATCTGGTTTAAGAAAAGAATTATTATTATTTCTTTTTACCATATTGTAAATTTATTTCAACGATTATTCAATTTTATGGTAAAATACGTATTTATCAATTTAAGAACATTGATAAGTGCTATGGAAAGATAACTAAATTATAAATTATTATGCACTTATCACACCCCCAAACCTATATTTTGCTAGTCCTCGAGCAAAATAAAACTAGAAAAGAAAAATTCTAACTCACTTTCGCAGGCATCGCGATTGCATTTACCATATGCAACAAGGCTTTAAACCCCTAGGTTACCCTAGTGGACGAGTTATAGTCTCGTGAGGGTTTCGGGTGAAGATACCCACAAACTTCAATATTAAAATAAATCATTTATTGTTATGATTATTTTATTTTTTTTTAATCGATTGATCTATAAAGTGAAAATCAAATTCCAAATGCATACTAGCTAAGAATTTCAAAAACTCTCTTTTTTTTATTATTAAAATCTAATTTAAGATACATAAATGATAAGAATTTCAAAGCACACACGATTTTATTTATTAAGTCAGCCCAAATTCCAAGTTAGTATGCAATCTAAGTTAAAGTCATTAAGTTTCCGTTTAGGAAGTTGTAAGACTCATTTATACTGGAGTGCTCGGTGAAATCTGGACCATTCACAAACTAAGGGTTTGGATCTCCAAAATATTGCTAATACCAGTAGTTTCCAAGGATTGGTCGAAAGAACCTGCTCACTGATTCAAAATCATCTTATCTGCAGGATTTCGAGAGTTGTGGATGTTTACTTTAGTACCTCACGGGCTTTATCTGTAATATTCCAGTTTACTCGAATTTTTACAACGACGGCTTTCACACTATTGTCTTTTTCAAGGTCAATACAGAGTTTTTTTTTTATAAAGACATATAAATTGTGCACTTTTACTCTTATGGTGATTTCTCCGTGTAACGAGCAATCAGTCGACAACTCTCACACTAGTTGGCACAAGGTGTCAGGCATCAAGACTCCCCTACGGACTTATGCTCGGAGTTCTCATCACAAGCCCACTTGACCTTTGACAATAGGTAGCCCTTTTCGATGTTCCTGACTAAATCCATTATTATTGATGATTTTTTTTTTTTTTTTTGGATTAGATAAGTATGATTCATCAGGGTCCAAGGTTGCTACTATACTATCAATATAATGTCGAGCCTAGACCTTAGAAGTGTGGGCCAGTGTGTAGTGAAATTTCGAAGTATTAATTAGCTTACAACTCCCTAAGAGAGACTTAATGAAAAGAACTTAAATTTGTATTACTTCCGACTTGTCATTGGGCTTTTTAGATTTTATATACCTTGTGTGTTTATCATTCTTGCATAAATGTATAAAAATTAGGTTTTTAAAAATAAAAACTTTTTTTTTAATTTTATTGTTATTATTATTATTTTATAAAAAAATAAAAATGAACACATTTTTTCTATTTTTTTTGTGTTTTTTTTATTTTTTTTTGGATGAAAATCAAGATGAATACCCCCAAACCGAAACCTAACATTGTCCTCAATGTTAAAAAAAAATCTAAGAGAATTGGGTTGCCTCCCAACAAGCGCTAAGTTTATTGTCTTCAGCCAGACACAGTGAGGTAGTTTTTGCATCTCCTTCTATGAGTTCATCTATTTTGTCTATCATAAAACACTCAACTTTCCTCGCGGGTTGGTCGTCCGCATTGAACACATTTAATTTTACCTTCATGTTCCCAAATGATATGTTCATTACCCCTGTTCTACAATTGATGCATGCATTGGCTGTTGCTAAAAAGGGCCGCCCAAGGATCACGGGGATTTGTTTCTTAGGATTAGGTTCATGTTCCATATCAAGGACAATGAAATCTACTGGAAAATAGAATTTGTCTACCTTGACAAGAACATCTTCAATTATCCCACGTGGTGTTTTTACAGATCGATCAGCCAATTGAAGGAATACCGAGGTTGGTTTTAATTCTCCTAACCCAAGTTTCTCATAAACTGAGTAAGGTAAAAGGTTGACACTTGCCCCTAGATCTAAGAGTGCTCGATCAATAAAATTATTTTCTAAGACACAGGAGATGGTGGGAGCACCAGGATCTTTGAATTTCGGAGGGGTGTTGTGTTGGAGAATAGAACTCACTTGCTCAGTTAGGAAGACCTTTTTGGGCACATGTGTCCTAGATTTTCGCTTTTGTGTACAAAGGTCTTTGAGAAATTTGGCATAGGAGGAAACTTGTCTAATAGCATCAAGAAGCGGAAGGTTGATTTTAACTTGTTTGAAGACCTCCATCATCTCTTCTAATGAAGTTCCCTTTTTGCCAAAGGGAGAGGGTGAATTAAGAGCTTCAGGAAATGGGGCCTTTGGGATGTGAGTTTTGGCAGAAGGTGGACTAGCTGAAGAAGAAGAAGAAGGTTTTAGAGTTTCATTTGACACATGTCTATCCTCTTCTTCATCTTCCTTATTGTTATCTTCCCCAATCTTATTGTCTACTACACATCCACTCCTTAGGGTAGTCAAAGCATTGGCTTGTTCATGATGAATTGCATTTAATTGATTTTCTTGAGCCATGTATTGTCCCCTAGGATTACTTAGTGGTTGGCTTGGAAGCTTTCCTTCCTCTCGCTTGTTCAGTGCATTAGCTAGTTGCCCCATTTGGGATTCTAGCTTGACGATGGATTGCGTGTGAGAGTGCACCAATTGTGTAATGGTTTCCAAACCTTGAAGGGCGTTCAACACTTTCTCCTCAAAGGCTGTGTTTCTTTGGGGTGGAGGAGGAGTGTGTTGAAATTGAGTCGAGGGACGGTAGGGATGAATATTTTGTTGGGTTTGAAAATTCTGAGGATTTTGAAAATTTTGGGAATAGGGTTGGGCTGTGTTCGAAGCTTGCTGCTTCCAAGAAAAGTTTGGATGATTTCGCCATCCCGGGTTATATGTATTGGAAAATGGGTCATTACCCAGTCTAGGCTGTGTTTGAGCAACATTGATGTGTTCTTGCACGAGTTCGGGGAATTGGGGCGCTGAAGGGCACTCATGAATTGGGTGGGATGGGCTAGAACAAATAGTACACACTTGTGCTTGAGAAGAGTTCATGTAATACCCACCTATCATCAGTTGATCAATCTTATGGGACAATGCATCTACCTTGCTGGACAGGTCCATAGAATGACTTATTTCATAAATGGTCCCTTTTCTTTGAGAACTCAGGGGTGCTTGACGAGAACAAGAAGCATGGTGGAGGGAGTTTTCATTAAGATTTTCAAATAATTGCCATGCTTCATGCTCATTTTGAAGCATGAATGTCCCCCCGCATGCGGCATCAATCATCTGACGGTTTCGTTCAGTCAATCCGTCATAGAAACATTGCACTAGCTACCACTTAGGTATTTGATGATGAGGGCATTTACAGATTAGGTCCCGAAATCTCTCCCAAGTTTCATGAAATTCTTCTCCCTCAGTTTGGGAGAAGCTTGTAATGGCACGTCTAAACTGGTTCGTTCTTCCTATGGGAAAGTATTTTTTTAGGAATTCTTGTTGCATTTGATCCCAAGAACGAATCGAGTTAGCTTCTAAAGAATTCAGTCATTGTTTGGCTCTATCTTTAAGGGAGAAGGGGAATAATCTAAGTTTCAGAGCATCATCAGTGAAGTTCTGAATCTTGACAGTGGTGCAAATCTCAAGGAATTCATCTAGGTGTTTATATGGGTCTTCATTGGTGAGCCCATAAAAAGATGGGAGCATTTGGATCACACTAGATTTTATTTCATATTGTACAGCTGCTACTTCAGGTAATCGAATGCAAGATGGGGAAGTGTAAATAGTGGGAGTAAAGTACTCCCTCAGGAGTTTGGGTTGTTCTTCAGCCATCTTAAGAGGTGGGGATGATCCTAATGTTTTAATCTTAGCTCGAATGTTCCTAAGGGTTCGTTCTATTTCAGGGTCAAAAGGTAATAGGTTTCGTACTCTAGAATGACTACCTTGCATACACTAGTACTTGATCAGTCAAGCATGCAATAGAAGATAAACACATCAATCCTTGTATTTATCCTAAAATCACTAGACAGCTCCTAATTGGTTTGAAGAGGGCACCTAAGCCTCCAATCCGGTCTAATGAACCGAGTTGACCAGGTAAGCTCCCAGGTAAGTGGAGGGGTCACGATGCATTCGCAAAGGTCCCACTTAAAACCCACTTGCCTCGAACAGATGAACTGTCTCCCTTATAGGGACAAAGCTTGCCTAGACATCAACTAAGCCACAGAGCGAAATTGGTGCAACTTTCGGTGATCTTCGTCCTATTGAGCTCGAATGTCCCTAGGGGCCAATGTCTAATTGATTTTAATTAAAGTGACACTATGTGAGATTGAGTTCACCTAAATTGGGCAAGAGTCCGGTGATGAAATCCGGCTCTTATCTTGTCGGGGTGATTGCCCTTATTAAGTGCAGATTAGTTGGTGTATGTGTATCAGGCATACATTCACACTTCTGCTAAAGTTAAAAGCAAACAATCACCACAAAATTTCAAGCTAATAATTAATTTAAATAAGAAAGGTTTAGAGGTTACCAAAGGGGATTTCTCCAGTAATTTAAAATTTTTTTAAGCAAATCTCTAAAGCATTCCTTTTTGATAGCCCAGATCTCCTCTTCGATTCCTGATCAAATAAGACCAAAAGAAAAATTAAAAAAAAAATAGTAGAAGAGAAAAAGGAGATAAAAAAGTAACAATAATAGAAAATAATTTTTTTATTTTATTTTATATATATATATTTTTTTTTGAAAGTTTTTTTTAATTAATTAATTTTTTTTAATGATAGGAAAAATACCTATGCTAGCAATCCCCGGCAACGGCGCCAAAAATTGATCGGTTCTTTCAATTTTGAAAATAAACCACGCAATAGCACGTATCCTGTAGGATAGTGATTACGGGTGTCGGTCCACAGGGATTGAAGAATAAGTTATTTTTCTTTTAAAAATAAATCAAGAAGAAGGATTTGCTAACTTGATTTAACTAAATTAATCTATGAGTACGAATTGAAATTTATCAAAGTAGATAGATCTAGGGTTTGGAATCCACCGCGTAGCATTGCATTAGGGACTGTGTTCTTAATTTTTATCTTTTGGAGAGGCATGCAAATTGGCTACAAGCCTTTTAAAATAAAAACATAAAGAGTGTTAGGAAGATCCATCTTCGGTGTAGCATGAAGTGTCTACCTAAGTATGCTAATCTAGGGTGCAGCACACCTCATCTTCCTAGGCATGGATCATCTTAGACTACTTTAGCAAACATGAATAATAACTAGCATGCTCAAAGTTTAAATATCATAAAGAAATATTTCATTGAAAATTAGAATTTAAATAAGCTCCAAAAACATTAAAAGAGTAAGAACTACAATGCCCTAATACATCGCTAGGGCTTCATCCAGCCCTAGATTGGATGTTTAGCTGAGCATGGCTTCTGGATGACCTCCCATCTGCAAATGAAAGCCTTCACCTCCCATCATTCCCAAAATATCACAAAACATTCTCTTTCCCCCTCCTTTCTCTTTTTTTTAATTTCTTTTTCTCTCCCTCTCGGCTTTCTTCTTCTTTTCACCGAAACAGGGGGTCTCCCCTGTTTTTCTGTCGAAGCCCGCTCCCCCCCCCCTTTCTCTTCTTCGTCTTCCTCTTATAGCTCGCCGAAGACCAGCGATGGATCCCGAGAGAGGAGGAGGGCGTGATGCTGGGAATGTGATCTCGGGCGAAGATGGAGCTCGAAGCGGGTGCCGATCCGGAAGGAGCTGGGTTACCGGCTCGTTGAATGCAGTCGGCTGGGATCGCGGTGAAGGCTGAATCACAGGGATTGGAGCTAGGAATCGATGGGAGGAACGCGGACGGCCGGATCTCGGAGAAGACGGAGGAGCTGCTCGCTGGTGTGCTCGTTGGATGCGGCTGGAACGGGCTGATGCGGAAGAGCTGGATCTCGGCTGCTGGGAAGAGGGCTGGCCGCGGGATCGACGGGGAGACGCCGGAGGCGTCACGGGCGGAAGAGGAGGCGGAGGATCTGGATCGGGCTGCACCGCGTGGGACTCGTGGCTGGAACGGGCAGCGGGGCGCTCTGTGAGGCGAGATCATGGGAAGAATAGCTAGAGGGAGGAAGGAGATAAACAGTGAAACAATTTTATTTATTTATTTATATTTTTTTTATTATATTATTTCCCACTGTTCATATGAACAGTGAATCCAGTGATTCTCTCCAAAATTATTTTTATTTATTTTATTATATTAATTATCTTCTTTTTTTTTGTTTTCAATTTATAAATTTTATATGAAGGCTGGTAAGGAATTGGTTGGGAACTGACTTTGGGTTTAAGGTGGGTCATGATGGTTGACTTGTCCTTGAGCCCATTGTCATTTAAATTTAATTCTTGCTAAGCTGCTTCAGATCGAACTCGACCGGTCAAAACTAAGACCATGACTTAATAAAAAGGGTAATCAAATATTTTCCATACAATTATAACTTTCAATCTAATCAGGACCAAAACCCATTTAATTATAACCTTAGCCGAGTCAACACAATCTCCTTATATGTTTTTCTGTAGTTTTCATGAAAGATTGCAACCAAGAGAGAACAAGTTCAGAATCTGGTTTAAGAAAAGAATTATTATTATTTCTTTTTACCATATTGTAAATTTATTTCAACGATTATTCAATTTTATGGTAAAATACGTATTTATCAATTTAAGAACATTGATAAGTGCTATGGAAAGATAACTAAATTATAAATTATTATGCACTTATCAATAGGTCGTCTGTAAACGTAATGAAATAAGAATATCCACCTCTAGATTTTGTGCTCATTGGCCCACATACATCTGAATGTACAAGGTTCAATATATCATTGGCTTGTTCACCTTTTCTAGTAAAAGGTGACTTGGTCATCTTTCCAAGAAGACAGGATGCGCAAGTGGTCAATGATTCACAATCATTAACATTAAGGATACCCTCTTGAGCTAAGTTGTTTATCCTTTTCTTGTTAATATGACCTAGCCTACAATGACCAAGGTAGACATCAGAGACAATATCTATTTTAGGGCGCTTACTTGATGTGTACATTACATTAACATATTGCGATAATATGTAAATGCCATTACTCAATTGTCCATTCATTATAGTAACACCATTCATAATGATATCACAATAACTCTTCTTTATTGAAATTTCAAAATCATTCTTGGCCAAAAGGCCTACAGAAATAATATTCAATAAAAATGTCGGACAAAAGTGACAATCACTCAAGATAATTACATGAGAATTGAAAACTAATTTGAGAGTTCCTAAAGCTAGAAGTAGAACTGGTCTTCCATCTCCAACGTTCGGAAATCTTTCCCTATCTCCAAATCTCTCACTGACCTGAAGTCCTTGTAATGAATTGCAAATGTTAAACAGACTTCCATTATTCAATACCCAGGTCGAATTATCACAAACAGAAAAATTACAAGGTATTATCGTATAAGTACCTTGATCAGCAACTGATTTCACTTTTCTCTTGCTCGGTCTGTTCGAATCACGTGATGCAAGTACTGAGGACAGTTCCTCTTCCAGTGCCCCTGCTTCTTAGATCTTTTTATTCTGCTAACATGGATGACATCTGAACAAGCATCTGATCCAGCTTCATATGGAGGCTGAAAGCAAATGCTTGGAGCGAACTGGCTCCATATGAAGTCATTCCAATCATCTACTCAAGCAAAGATATCAATCGAAAATTTGTTAGCTCAGTGAAAACAAACCCCTTCACAGCTCTAAGAGACAAACATTGACCACCAAGAGATACAGGTAACATGACTTCTTAAGCCTACTAGATCTGACATGTCTCGATGGTTTGCTGCTGGTTGATCCAGCACGTCAAAATCTGTAAAGTGTACTCTTTATGATTTTATGAAGAGAACTTTAAAGTTGCTATGAATTTATGTAGCCCAACAACTATTTCCCTCTAAGAAAGATAACTACGCGCCCTGTGGAGTGATTGAGTATACTCCTATTTGATTTTGATGAGCTCAAAGCATTTGAGTATATTTTATGTTGTACTAATGAATTCAATCTAGTGTTTCAGGCAAATATATGTGAATTTCTGTTTAAGTGCCTCGAGCTTTGGTTCAAAGTAATTTGGCTAAGTGTTGGACTCAATTTGAACCAAAGTCTGAATTCCGAGTCGACTCTAGAAGATTACGAGTCGACTCCGAGTGTTTTAAAGGTTCTGGCATAAGCTCGAGTCGACTCCGGTACTCTACGAGTCGACTCCGACTGAGAATAGACAGAAAGACAGAAAGAAGAATTTCAGACCCTGTCAGCGAGTCGACTCCAAAAAGTTTCGAGTTGACTCCGATGCTAGCCGAGTCGACTCCCTATGGTTCCGAGTCGACTCCAAAGGGTAACAGACAGAAAGACAGAACGATGGATTTTAGATCCTATTACCAAGTCGACTCCAGAAGGTTACGAGTCGACTCCAAAGTTTTGGCGAGTCGACTCCTAGTTATGTCCGAGTCGACTCCCAGAGGAAAACAGTCTGAAAGGCAGAGAACCAATTTCGGAGACCCTGTGAACGAGTCGACTCCAAGTGTTCCAGAGTCGACCCCCAAGTCAGCCGAGTCGACTCCAACAAGGCGCGAGTCGACTCCGAGGCAGTTCAGTTCAAAAGACAGAGAATCAATTTTTTGGCCTCTGAGAACGAGACGTCTCTTGAAGATCTCGAGTCACCTCTCAAGACAGCCGAGTCGACTCCAAGAAAACCCGAGTCGACTCGAGGAAGAAAAACAGAAAAATGGATTTCTGGAACCCTGAGAACGAGCCGACTACTAAGTGCCCGAGTCATCTCCAGAAGTTGGCGAGTCGACTCCAGTTTGGTCCGAGTCGACTCCAGGACGAGACAAGCACTTTAATTCAAATCCTGAACAACGAGCGAGTCATCTCCAGTAAAGCATGAGTCGACTCCAGCAACAGCCGAGTCGACTCCAAATCGAACGAGTCAACTCCGATCCCAACCGATATATTGTCAGGAAGTGCAGACGGGACAGAACGGCTCCAAATCACTCTTTAACGGCTAGTTTTCGAATGGAACCGCTTAAATAGCCAGAGTGAACAATAGTAGACAACAAGAGAGCTATACCATCTAAGCATTAAAGCTTTTCATCCACCAAGAGCTTCTGTTGAGTAAATCCAAGAAAAAGAAGGAAGAAGTCCATTCAACTCAAATCTGAAAGTGCTTCCTTCGCATTCAAGGCTCTACTACTGTCTTCCATCATTCGACACATTCAAGAGGAGACTCAGAAATCGAGAAGCCTCTACTTCCCCATCTAAAATCTATTTGAGGGCTTCTAACTTTACTTTACTTATATTGTTCTCACATCTGCTTTTTTAGAAGCTTTCTTTGTGAACTCCCAAACTTTGTTTCTCTTACTTGATTCAATCAGGGGATTGAATCAAAGGTTGTAAGGTTTGCTGGTGAGCCAAAGGAAAAATCAACGGTGTAAGGTTATGGTTGGTGAACCGGGAAACCAACTAGGTTTGATTGTGAACCCGAAAAAATAATCGGATGGCTCTAGTCGGTGAGCCAGTAAAAATCGACCGAGTTCGTTGTAATCTCGTGAAAACAACAAGTTGGGTTGTGAGCTTGTAAAACAACCGACTGTAATCCTAGGAATTATAGTGAACACCCAAGTGCGGCTTGAAGAGTGGATGTAGGAGCAAGAGTTGGCTCCGAACCACTATAAACTTGTTTGTGTTAGTATTGGTTGTTGTCTCTTCCTCTCTCTTCACTCACTGCATCTAGTAAACAAACTAATTTGCTAGCAATAGATTTAGTTAATTACTCATTATAGTTTTAATTTGTCATAATTACTTAAAACCCAATTCACCCTCCCTCTTGGGTTGTCTCCTTGGGCAACAAGTGGTATCAAAGCAGGTGCTCTTATATCGATTGGTGTTTCAATCCTTTAAAAGAGTAAAAGATTAAAATGACAACCCCTTTTGGATCTTCCCTTAGTGAGGGGCAATCCACCAATAGGCCTCCATTGTTCAATGGAACTAACTACACTTATTGGAAGGCTAGAATGAGGATATTTATCCAAGCCCAAGACTATGATGTTTGGAGCATCATAGTTAATGGACCATATACTCCTTCTATCTATGTAGATAACATTGCTATACCAAAGCTTGAAAAAGATTGGGATGATAACGATAGAAGGAAGGCACAACTAAATGTCAAAGCAATGAATGTTCTTTATTATGCCTTGGATCCTAATAAATTCAATAGAATCTCTGCTTGCAATTCTGTAAAAGAGATATGTGATAGACTTGAAGTGACCCACGAGTGCACAAATCAAATCAAGGAATCTAAAATAAACATACTAGTTCATAAATATGAACTATTTAAAATGTAATCTAATGAAACCATCTCTTGTATGTTCACTAGATTTACTGATATTGTCAACGGCTTAAAAAGCCTTGGCAAAAGTTATACTAACAGTGACCTTGTCAGAAAAATTCTTCGCTCTTTACCAAGGTCATGGAAAGCCAAGGTCACGGCAATCCAAGAAGCAAAAGACTTAAACAAGCTGCCACTAGAGGTGCTTCTTGGATCTCTAATGACGCATGAGCTCACAATGAAACAGCACAGTGAAGAAGAATCCTCCCATAAGAAAAAGGTAATTGCTCTCAACTCTAATTCTTCTAACAAGGATCTTTCTTGCAGTAGCAGCAGTGAAGAAGAAGACAATGAAGAAGATGAAGAAGAGGCTCTCCTTGTGCGAAAATTCAGAAGATTCATCAATCGGAAGAAGCCCTTCCATAAGAAGAGAGTTCCCTCGAGTTCCTTCAACAAGGATAAAGGTAAGGAAAGGAAAAGTGAGGGAATCGGATGTTATGAATGTAAGAAGCCGGATCATTTCAGAGCCGACTGTCCCTTGCTAAAGAAGAGCAACAAGTACAAAAAGAAGAAAGCTCTTATCACCACCTGGAATGACTCCGATAAATCATCATCATCATGGAGGATGAAGAAGAAGAAAAGGCCAATTTCTGCCTTATGGCAAACGAAAATGAGGTAATATCTGAAACACATTTAGATTTTACATTTGAAGAATTGTATGATGCCTTTAATGAACTAATGGAAGATTATAAGTCAATAAACCTTAAAAACAAAGAATTGAAGCTAACTAATCAATCCTATATTCATAAAAATGATAAATTGATTAAGGATAAGGACTCCATCGTCAAAGAAAATTTAGAACTTAAAACAAGTAACCAATTGCTAACTCAAAAAACTGGTACGTTAATTAAAGATAAAGAAAGACTAACTAAGAAAATTTCAGAACATAAAAATAGTAATCAAACTCTAAAAGATAACCTTACAAAAGATTTAAACTTACTAAAAATAGAAAAACTAAACTTAACAAAAGAACTTGAAAAATATAAACCTATAATTGAGAAGTTTACCTATAGTTCTGAAAAACTAGAAATGATTCTTGATGAGAGCACAAAAGTACAATCGTCAGACCATTTTAATTAGTATTTTAGCTAATCATTAATAATAAAATTAACTAATTAACGTGGTATTTGTGTGCAGTAATCCAAGAAACCAATTAACATTAGGTTTGAACCCAATGCCCGGCAGCCCGAGCTCAAGTCAAGCCAGCTTCTTCCAGGGCCTGCCTGACTTCATCCCGCGATACAACACAACATCGCAAGCATCTCCGTGTCCGCATCCAATGATCCAGATCAGCTCCTTCCGGCTTCAGGCCCTCTTTCAAGCCTCCCAAATAAGCAAGCTGCATCAAATCCCCCCTCAAAGCAAGGCAGATCCCATCCATCCGTGCCTTCCTTCCGTGCACCCTCGGATCAGCCCCTCCTCCGCATTCATCTCCCTCCCAGCAAGAAAAATCCCAGCAGCGGTCCCATGGCATCCCTTCCAAATCCTCCACGCCATCAGCACGATCGCTGCCAGCCGTCACCGCATCCCCAGCTCCCATCCTTCCATCGATCCAAAGAAAGAAATCCACGTCGCCACCTTCCACTTCAACTCCCAGCTCGCCCTTCTCCAAATCCTCCGCAATCACCGGCGATCCCAGCCCCTCTTCCGTGATCAGGTGATCCCGCACCGCATCCCCATCTTCCGGATTCGAGAGCCCCTGCATCGCGCCTCACAGCCGCTCTAGCATCCCACGGATCACGCCATCAACGCATCCAGCCCCTTCTCCGTGATCCCAGCAGCGCCCGAAGAAGGAACTCCGCGCCTCCCTTCCGCATCAGGCGTCCGGCGATCTCGCGTCCGTGGCCAAAGAGGGAAGCCGTCCGGAGCAATCCGCCCACCATTTCCTCGTCCTTCCCAGCATCCCGGATGACCCATGATTCCATTTCAAGTGCATCCGCGGCTATAAGAGGAGAAGGAGGAAGAGGAAGAGGGGTGTGCTCGGTTGGGGGTCGGTTCCAAAGAACAGAGGAGGGAGGAGAAGTCGAGCGAGAAGGGAAGAGACTGCCGGCTTGGGAGAGAAGAGTTTTAGAAAAGAACAGGGGAGCTCTGTTCCTTTTGGAGAAGAAAGAAAGAAAGAAAAAAAAAACCATATATTTTATTGTTTCTTTTAGTGCTCCACCGGGAAAAATTGCTTGTTCCCTTGTTTTCATTTTCTTTTCTTATTACTTTTGTAAGCATTTTTCTTTTTATGCAAGTTATTAAATTTTCTTTTATGCAATCGGTGCTCTAGGTTTTGTTTAATCTCTACAATTTATTCTGAAATTCTTAGTTTTAAGATAACTCTGAAATTAATCTTTGCTATTCGACTGGTGATTTTAATTCATATTCTGTCTTTCAAAATCGACCCCTACTCTGCATCCAATTCAATTGCAAAGTTTTCCTTTGAATAGTTAAACATTTCATGAATTCATAAATACTCTTTGATTTCTAAGTACTTGTCTTTTTATTATTTTTAAATAAAAATATATTCTCCGGTAGACTAGAGAATCCATCAACATCCTCAAAATAATGTTTTTCTTTAATCATTCAAAAATCGATTTCAAATCCGGACGTTCTGATTTTTATGCAACTCCAATCGCCTCCCTGTGGATCGACCTCTTACAACCACTATTCTTCGAGTAGGAAAGGTAAGAGTAAAATTAATTTAACTTTTGTTCGTCGGTTCTAACAACGATCTGTCTAGCATATTTTTAGGTAGACAGGAATCGGACGAACAGAATTTTGGCGCCGTTGCCGGGGAGGCAAATCGAGAAGCAAGAACGATCACGAAGATCAAATCAAATTTTGGATGCCCGGAGTGAGCGTACTCCGGTAGTAAGTTTTTATTTTTATTTTTATTAATTTTCCTTATTTTGATAATTTCTAGTTAATAATTTCGTAGTTATTAAATTCTGAAATTTGAAATTTAAAGTTTTTTTTTAAAAAAAAGAGTGAAAAAAAATAAAATTTAAAAAAAAAAGATAATTTAAAAAATTGAAAAATTTCCAAAAAAAAATTTTTAAATTTAAATTCAAAATTTGAATTCTGTGATTCGAAATTTGAAATTTAAAATAAAAAAAAGGTTAAAAAATTAATTAAAAAAAATTTAAAAAAAATATTATTTTTGCTAGTAATTGATAGGGTGCAATCCTCCGAGGTGATCATACCTCTATTGGGGCTCCTCACGGAGTAATCTTCAGAGCTTATTCAACGGGCATTTGGAGATTGACTGACACATAAGGATTGTGTTTAGTTTACATTCAAGTTATTGCTATATATAAAAAAAATTAAAAATAAAAAAAAATTTGTTTGCTCATTTAATCAGTACAACCTAATGACATTGCATAAACTTTAAAAAATATTGATTATTTGCTGCATTTAGTATTAAGCATTTGCATAAAATAATTTAAGGGCAAAACCCATTAAAAAGATAAGGTCGGGAAGTCATTACCTGTCCTTAGCCCAAAAATCACCACCTTGCATACATATCCTAAGCCAAATTAAATTAAAATCAAATTAGACGTTGGCCTTAGGGTTTTCGAGCTCAATTAGGCTCTTGGAAAGAAGCGGCTGAAAGCCACTCCAGTGAGAATTTAGTAATTGGTGATGTCTAGGAAAGTTTTACAACAGTGAGAACTGTTACGGGTATTGTGGTATCGGTGTATCCCTTCTGGCACCACCACACACCCCGGAACTTTCCTGGTCACTGGTTACTGGATTGCTTAACTGGTAAGCTCAAGCTTAATCTGAAAGGGAGATTAGGAGCTGTCTAATCTAGAGAGAATTTTAGGAACTTTTTAACCTGATAAATCTCTATGCAACTAGATTTAAGAAGCTACTAAACCTCACTTAGTTCTAAGACTAATAGGGTCAAATTGTTGTGTGGTGTTGGTTGTGGTCATCTGTGTCTAGCCCTTCTCTTCTCTTAGGATTTCGTTCATTTTAGGAGTCAAATATAATGAAGTGCTGATAATGTATGCATGGTAGAAGGTCATTAAGGGATAAATTAACCCCATTTGATCCTGAGATTGACAGAACTTTTCATCACAACCTGCGAACTGTAAACCAACCGTCGATCTCTACAATGGGTGAACATATTAGAACCCTGAATGAATTGTTTGCACCCGCATCCGCTAGTCCCCCTACTTGCATAGTATTACCAATTAATAACGCAGCCCAATTCGAGATTCGGGCTGCAACAATAAACATGTTACCCAAGTTTCATGGGTTCGAGAGTGAACAACCCTACATTCATCTAAACAAATTTTTGACAATCTGTCAAACATTTAGAAATCAAAATTTAGATGAAGAAGGTATTAAATTAAGGTTATTTCCCATGACTTTAGAGGATCGCGCTGCTGCATGGCTGTATTCCCTAGCTTCAAATTCCATCACATCATGGGAACAACTATCTAGGAAGTTCATGGCTAAGTTCTATCCCATGGTAAAAACTGAAAAAATTAAGGATGCCATCAGAACTTTTAGAGGAAAATCTGAGGAGGAATTTTCCCAACTTTGGGAAAGATTCCATGATCTTTTGGTCAAGTGCCCACACCATGGGCTTGACAAGGCTGATCTAGTACATTTCTTTTACAAAGGACTACCTCCGGCACATAGAAACATGATTGAGTCCATGCACAAGGGTAGGTTCATGGACCAAACCCCGGATCAAGCCTATGAATTTCTTGTTGACTTAGCCGAGAACGCCCAAAATTGGAGTAGCTATGGTGAGGAAGTAAATAGAGATGAGTTCGGGTCTAGAAAACCAGGCAATTATGAAATGAAAGCATACCCAGAACTAAAAAATGTCATGTCCAATCTGGTGACTGGAATGAACAACTTAAGCAAAAAGTTTGATGCTTTCACTGTTTCCACTAGCTCAAGTTCATATAAAGAGCTAATCCCGTCATGAAAGTGGATCACGAGTCACAAAGTTTATGTATCTTGTGTAACAGTTCTGAGCATCTAGTGGAGTGTTGTCCTAGTTTACCCAACATTAAGGCTGAGCAGGCAAATGCTCTAAACTCATATAGTGCCTTCAAGAAGCCCACTCCCAATTCATTCAGCCCAGTCTACCACCCTGATAATAGGTTCCACCCAAATTTCTCATACAAGCAAAATGAACCTATTCAACATCAAGGTGGTCCACCAGGTTTTCAGAAGAATTTTTCCAGGATAGGTCCCTCACAAATAAACCAATCATTGGCTCCACCTATTCCTACTTATAGTGCCCCTATCCCACAGCAAACTACATCATTGGAAGCCATGATGGCTAATGTTGCTGGTGGTCCAAACCGAGAACGATTGGCACTGCGGTGTGAACGGGGTTCCGTCTGAGTTGCCTTGGTTGGTGTTGATCACGCTCCACCTTCCACCGGAAAACCTGCAAGCAAGCCTCGCACCACCACTGGGGTAGTGGGGGACCTCCGACGATCAAGTCAGAGGAGATTGGAGGAGAAGGAGAGACGATAGTAGCAAGTAGGAGAATGCTCTGGAAGATATTGCTTACCCCCCCTTCTCCCCCCAGCCGCATATATACCAGGCTGGGGGGTCTTTCCAGGGGGTTCGTCATCGTGGGGCACGATGGAGTGGCCACTGACATGGCCGTTACAGGGCATCGTGGGGCAGCGCTGGGTACGGCCATGACAGGGCATAGTGGAGTTCCGCTTTGTACGGCTGTTACAGGAGATCGTGGAGCAGCATCGGATACAGCCGTTGCAGGGAGTAGTGGAGCAGGAGGCCGCGGGGTGCCTCTGGGGAATAGCCTGTCGTTGTCGAGAGATATCCGACTCGGGGTCGGATTGCTGGATCGAGGGGTAGCCGACTCGGGGTCGGGCTGCAGAGCCGAAGATGTCCGACTCGGGGTCGGATTGCTGGATCAAGGGGCAACCGACTCGGGGTCGGGCTGCAGAGCCGAAGATGTCCGACTCGGGGTCGGATTGCTGGATCAAGGGGCAGCCGTAGTCTTCCTGGGCGCGCGTGCCGGTCACGTGGGGCATGGTGGCTAAGTTCCCCCATAACAGTAGCCCCCCACTCCCGAGCCTGGAACCAGAAGGGGAACGGGTGAAGGGAGTGATGCTTCGAGATTGCCACCATCCCTCAGAAAGGCGCGCGCTCTTTGAGCTTCCCGCCTTCTTTATGGCGTATGGCGGTTGTCGCTGATCTGGCAGTCTGCGGATTTTGGCGGACATCCTTCCTTAATGGCGCCGATTCGCTTTTGGGGTGCGAGCGACCCTTCGGCAGCCAGGCGTCCTCTGGCGTCACCGAGGCGTCACCCGCCTTTCCGCCTATTTAACCGGGGGCCCTCCCCCGTCCGCCTTTCTCTCTACAGACATCTTTGAGTTTCTCCTTTGCGCTGCCGTCGTTGCCGTCGGACTGTTCGCTTGCTCCTCCTTTGACGCTCTCGGAGCCGTTCTTCCTTCTCTTCCGGTGAGTTACCCCATTCTTCTACTTAGGGCTCTCCATACTTTCTCCTTTCGTACTAGTGTACTCCAGTCGCTCCGGTCTTTTCCCCCTTCTTGACCCCGTCCTGACCGTAGATTTATTGGCCATTAGGGATGGGCGAAGTGAGAGCAGACCGCATTAAGTCGGAGCTGGTCGCCGAAGACTTAGACAAATTCGTGGCTCGGTACCACCTTCCCGAAGCCTGCAACGTTACGCTCCCGGGGCCTGAGGAGAGGATGTCCCATCCTCCTCCAGGGAAGGTCGCCATCAATGAGGGCATCTTCCAGGCCGGGTTCCGCTTTCCCCCTTCGGACTTAGTCGTGCAGGTGCTCCGGGGTTTAAGAGTGGCGCCGACGCAACTGGTGCCGAACTCGTGGCGCGCCCTGACGGCCTTCCAAGTTCTCTGCCGTATGCACGAGGTCCCCACCACCCTGAATGTCTTTTGGGAATGCTATAGCCTGAGTGGCCACCCCCAGGACAAAGGGTGGTGGTGCTTTGCGGCGCGGCGAGGGTGCGGCCTCGTCAAGGAGGCTCCTTCCTCCATTCACGGCTGGAAGGAGCATTTCTTTTTCATTGATGTGGATCCCTCTTGAGGAATCAGGGCGACCTGGGAGACGCCGATGAAGTCCCCGATCGGCCTATCGAGGCTGTCGAGGGAGGAATCCGATGGCATCGCTGTCTTGAGGGAGTTGGTTGCCAAGGGCCGGCTCCCCCCGGTGGCCCGCCTTATTTCCGAGGATACCTTGGTGAATGTCGGTCTGAGCTCGGTCCCCGCCGACCGTGAGCCCGCCACCATTTCTTTTTTGACTCTTTTCTCCTCTTTCGTCTCGTCCTTTCCTTCGGTTTCTCAGCCTCCGACCATCTCGTCCTTGTTGCAGAGATTGACGACGTCATGCGGTCGGACAAGAGACCGGCTGTTGGTAGGTCGTCCCTACTGGAAGCGGTCCGGAGGAAGAAACGAGCTCCTCCGAGCGGGGCCCCACCGGCGAAGAAGTCCCGCAAGGAAGCGACTCCGACGCCGTCCGACGAGTTCGGGCCCACCGATCAGGGGGACGCCGCGGGCGCAGACCGGCAGCTGACGCTGTATCAGCCCTCCGGTGGTGAGACTGCCGCTATTCTGGAGGTGTCATCCGAGCCCGCTCGAGACGGACGGGTCGGACGTGATCGGTCCCCAGCTCGGCCTTCGACTCGGTCGGCTCCGGATGATACGAGGAGGGACGCGCCGAGGCCCCGACCGAGCGGGACCCTGTCAATTCCTGGAGCGACCCCCGCCCCGAGCTCGATCAGCAGGACTCTTCCCCAGGCGATGGATAAGGGTAAGGCTGCAGAACCACCGTCCGGCTCCGGGGAGAAGTCGGGGTCGGCCTTCACTTCCAACGGCGCCCGAAACCTCATCGAAACGGTGCTGCTGGAGAAGGACCGTAGGCAGGTCCGGGAGATGAGGGTCCCTGACGTCGGGGCTGCCAGCTGCGTCTATCTTATGTCGGTGAGTGTTCTTCTGGCCGCTTTTCATCATTTATTGGCTCTGTTGATCTCCGTCTGACGCCCTCATTTTTCCTATCTCTTAGCTCGCCCAGTATATGATCCGTCTGGAGGAGTGCCATAAGGAACAGGCGGGGCTTCTGGCGAAGGCCGAGGACCGACTGAAAGCAATGGAAGAGGGAGGCCAAGCTGCGGCGGGGAGGACGACCGGGGACCTCGAGGCGAGGCTCCGGGAGGCCGAAGAGCGGGCACTCGGCTTCGCCACCCTCGAGAAGCAACTGTTGGAGGCTCAGGAGCAACTCAAAGTTGCCTCGGGCCTCGAAAGCGGTATCAAGAAGGCGGAGGAATGAGCTGAAAAGCAGTCCCGGAAGGTCGCGGACTATCGAGAGAGGTGGGAGAAGGCCCAGCGGTCTGCCGACAACGCCCGCAACCGAACCCGATCTCTTGAAGCCAAACTGGGCGAATTGGAGTCGGCCTTGGAGAAGTCCTGCGCGAACGACCAAGAGCTTTGTTCGCGCCTGGAGGAAGCTGAGGCCGCTCGCACTGCTGCCGAGGCGAAGCACAAGGAGGCTCAGGCTAATCTGCTGAGGGTCTCCTCCGAGGCTGACGACCGGATTGTGGCGAAGGTCTTGGAGGCTAAAGCTCAGATTACGGAGCGAGCAGAGGCGGCGCTGGCCGAGAAGAGTGCGGAGATCGGGCGTCAGGCGGTGCAGGCTTATCGTCAGTCCGCCGAGTTCACCCGTGACATGTCGGAGGCGGTACGGGCCTATCGTCAGTCTGACGAGTTCGTCCGTGACATGTCGGACGCGGGGTCCGACTCCTTTGTCTTAGGCTTCGAGGAAGGCCTGGCAAGGGTGTCGGCTAAGTACCCCGAAGTTGACCTGAGTGGGATCTCCCTTCTCGACTCCTCTCCGGCGCCATTGCCTGCTGATTCTCCAACCGCCTCCCTACCCCCTGCGGACGAGCCCGACGTTCCCGACCCGGGGGTTCCTCCAAGCTGACCTTCTGTACCTTTCGTTGTCCTTTTCTTTGTATGTCGGCGTTTTGCCAAGTTGTATGGGTCTCGGCCCTGAAACAATAAAAGTTAATGCAAGTTGAATGTTTCTTCATCTCGCTTTCGTCCTTTTTCTTTTTAACTCTTGGTAGCGTCTCGCCGACTCCTGACTCTTGAAGTTCTTCCGGCGCTAGGCCAGGCATCCGAGGGTTAGGCCTCAGGAAATTCTTCCGGCGCTAAGCCAGGCATCCGAGGGTTAGGCCTCAGGAAATTCTTCCGGCGCTGAGCCAGGCATCCGAGGGTTAGGCCTCAGGAAATTCCTCCGGCGCTAAGCCAGGCATCCGAGGGTTAGGCCTCAGGAAATTCTTCCGGCGCTGAGCCAGGCATCCGAGGGTTAGGCCTCAGGAAATTCCTCCGGCGCTAAGCCAGGCATCCGAGGGTTAGGCCTCAGGAAATTCTTCCGGCGCTGAGCCAGGCATCCGAGGGTTAGGCCTCAGGAAATTCCTCCGGCGCTAAGCCAGGCATCCGAGGGTTAGGCCTCAGGAAATTCCTCCGGCGCTAAGCCAGGCATCCGAGGGTTAGGCCTCAGGAAATTCTTCCGGCACTGAGCCAGGCATCCGAGGGTTAGGCCTCAGGAAATTCTTCCGGCACTAGACCAGGCATCCGAGGGTTAGGCCTCAGGAAATTCTTCCGGCGCTAAGCCAGGCATCCGAGGGTTAGGCCTCAGGAAATTCTTCCGGCGCTAAGCCAGGCATCCGAGGGCTAGGCCTCAGGAGACTCTTCCGCTCGTTGGTCGGCCAAGGCTGGCGCAAGCCGAGGCGACCGGTCGGGGCTTCAGGCTAGTCTGCTCCCGGGATGATCATCGGGTTAGCCTGGCATCCGAGGGCCGAGCCTCGGGAAATTCTGCTCGTTGGTCGGCCAGGGCTGGCGCAAGCCGAGGCGACCGGTCGGGGCTTCAGGCTAGTCTGCTCCCGGGATGATCATCGGGTTAGCCTGGCATCCGAGGGCCGAGCCTCGGGAAATTCCGCTCGTTGGTCGACCAAGGCTGGCGCAAGCCGAGGTGACCGGTCGGGGCTTCAGGCTAGTCTGCTCCCGGGATGATCATCGGGTTAGCCTGGCATCTAAGGGTTGTCAAGCCTCAGGAAATTCCGCTCGTTGGTCGGCCAAGGCTGGCGCAAGCCGAGGCGACCGGTCGGGGCTTCAGGCTAGTCTGCTCCCAGGATGATCATCGGGTTAGCCTGGCATCCGAGGGCCGAGCCTCGAGAAATTCCGCTCGTTGGTCGACCAAGGCTGGCGCAAGCCGAGGTGACCGGTCGGGGCTTCAGGCTAGTCTGCTCCCGGGATGATCATCGGGTTAGCCTGGCATCCGAGGGCCGAGCCTCGGGAAATTCCGCTCGTTGGTCGACCAAGGCTGGCGCAAGCCGAGGTGACCGGTCGGGGCTTCAGGCTAGTCTGCTCCCGGGATGATCATCGGGTTAGCCTGGCATCTGAGGGTTGTCAAGCCTCAGGAAATTCCGCTCGTTGGTCGACCAAGGCTGGCGCAAGCCGAGGTGACCGGTCGGGGCTTCAGGCTAGTCTGCTCCCGGGATGATCATCGGGTTAGCCTGGCATCCGAGGGCCGAGCCTCGAGAAATTCCGCTCGCTGGTCGTGCGCCTGTCGCTTGCCGTCCGACGGGGTTTCTCCGTGGCCAGCTGCGATCGCGTTTCTCCTCTTCTCCAATCGTCGTCTGGGGAACACCAGAAGGGCATTAAACGCTAATTAATGCGTTACCTGGAAAATCGGATTACCAGTTGCTGCTTGCGAGGAGTGTCAGTTAAGCGGCCGCGATACGCGCGTTCTTCGAGGCGGATGCGGCCTGAGCGCGAGCGGAGATACGTGGACCTAGGGGTACATGCCACCCGGAGTGTCCTGCACAAAGAATGCGATTAAGGAGAATGACGCTTAGGAAATCGCGGAAAGATACGCCTCGAGAGCCGGAACGGCTCCGGATTCAATGCGCCCGCATTTATGGGAGCCACCCGCATCGGAACGACCGGGGGGCCGCAGTTTGGCTATAAATACAGGTGCAGGTGCGATGGAGTTTGCCAAGCCGGAGCTGTTCAGGTTGCCATGGATCGTGGACCTCCTCTCTGGCGCATGGCTGAGAGACTCCAGCCGAAGGAACGGGAGGCGCGCCCTTCGCGACTTCCGCCAACTAGCCGTTTCATCTGAGATCAACAAGGAGGTTCTCCCCGGCGGAACTCCACTCTAGGCGTTTCATCCGGGATCACATCTCCCCTCCTTGAAGTTCAGCCTCCCGACTGAGCTCTGCGCCAGACGCTTGATCCGGGACCGCGCCTCCATATGCTCTTCTCCCTTGCATTCCTTCTCTCCCCTAACACTGGGGAGGACCGGAATATCCCTTGGAGGTGGCGTTCCCCTGGAGGCAGCGGGAGCTTCTTCTGCGGCGGCTCCTCGTCTTTTTCGTAAGACGTGGATGGCGCCTCTGGGTAGGAGCAGTGTGGACTTCTCCTTCGTCCACTTCTTCTTCATCCGCGCCGGCTCTTCGTCTTTTTCGTGAGACGTCGATGGCGCCTCCGGTTGGAAGCACCCACTTCCGGCGGGATTGCAGGATTGCAGCTGCTTCGGATGGAGGTTTCGGGATCCCAAATCTTCAGTTCCTCGGAGTCTCCACCTCTTCTTTACTCTCTTTACACCCTAATTCCCCTCTAGGACTTCCTTGTAATCACACGAGCACGCCATTGTAACCAGAAATTATTGGAATGAAAAGTGTTGTACATTTTTGAACTGTCTTTCTGGCATTGTCGTTCTACTGGTAATACATCCGCAGGTTAGCGGAATTCCAGCTCCTTGGAATTTCTCGACCATCTAGGGCCTCCAACTGGTAGGAGCCAGGTCGGTTTACCCAGCGAACCCTATACGGGCCTTCCCAATTTGGTGCTAGCTTCCCACCTTCCGCAGGTTGAGATGCTTTAGCTCGCCTTAGCACCAGATCTCCGATTCTGAAAAGCTTCGGTCGGACTTTGGAGTTGTAATATCGGGCCACCCTCCGCTGATACATCGCCATCCGAACCTGCGCCATTTCCCTCGCTTCTTCCAAGAGATCTAGGTTCCCTCGGAGTTGCTCCGAATTGGCCTCGGGTCGGTGTGCGGCCACCCTAGGTGAGGGGAGTCCGAGCTCCACGGGGACAACGGCTTCCGTGCCATAGGTTAGGCTGAAAGGCGTCTCTCCGGTAGGGGTCCGATGCGTGGTCCGATACGCCCAAAGGACATTCTCGAGCTCTTCGACCCAAGCTTGCCCCGTCCGACCGATTCGCGCTTTGATACCTTGGAGGATTGTCCGATTTGTGACCTCGGCCTCGCCGTTGGTTTGGGGATGCGACACAGATGTGAACCGATGCTCGATCCCGAACTCCTCGCAGAAGTCACGGAAATACTTGTTGTCGAACTGTCGACCATTATCCGAGATGAGGACCCGAGGTACCCCAAATCGGACAATGATGTTCTTCTTCACGAACTTCCGGACTTGTGCCTCCGTGATAGTGGCCAGTGGCTCTGCCTCCACCCACTTGGTGAAGTAGTCGATGGCGACAATCAAAAATTTCCGCTGGGCCGAAGCGACGGGGAATGGTCCGAGGATATCCATTCCCCACTGTGCGAAGGGCCAGGGTGCGGTGATTGGTGCCAAGGGGACAGAGGGGACTCTCTGGACGTTGGCGTGGCGCTGGCAGGCGTTGCATTTCCGTACGTGATCCTTTGAGTCCTCCAACAAGGTCGGCCAATAGTAGCCTTGCCTCATGATCTTATGCGCCAAGGACCTAGCCCCCAAGTGCGATCCGCAGATGCCTTCGTGGACTTCGCTGAGGGCGTAGGCCGCTTCTGAGGGGCGGAGGCACCTTAAGAGGGGGGCGGTAAACGAGGTCCGATACAGCCTCCCTTCATAGAGTACGTAGTGGGCGGACTTCATGACAAGTCGCCGAGCTTGATCTTCATCCTCTGGGAGGATCCCTTCGGCGAGGTAGGCGACGAGCGGGTCCATCCAAGATGGCTCCGGATCAATCGCCATCACCGCTCCGGCCTCGCCGATGCTCGGGGCATCCAGGGTCTCCAGGTAGATCGCCCTCGACAAGTTGTGCGCGTCTGCGCCCACCAAGCGGGACAACCTGTCGGCCCTGGCATTTTCACTTCTTGGGACCTGCTGAATGTCGACACTGCCGAGGTCGGGAATGAGTGCTTGCACCTTCCGGACGTAATTCTGCATGGTCGGGCTCCGGGCCTCGAACTCCCCACGGACCTGCCCGACCACCAGCTGGGAGTCGGTGAAGACCTTCAGGCGCCGGATGCCGAGCTCCTTGGTGAGTTTGAGTCCCGTGACTAGGGCCTCGTACTCCGCCTCATTGTTGGTCACTGGAAATCCGAACCTCAAGGCATACTCGACTATCACTCCCTCGGGACTGGTAAGGACCAGCCCGGCCCCTCCACCTTCGGGGTTCGACGACCCATCGATGTGAAGCGTCCAGATCGGGAGGTCGAGGCTGGGTGTTTCCGGCGGCCTAGGTTCCGCCTCCTGCACCGTGCACTCAGCGAGGAAGTCCGCGAGCACCTGGGCCTTGATGGCGGGTCGGGGCTGGTAGCGGATGTCGAACTCACCAAGTTCTACTGCCCACTTCACCAGCCGTCCCGCATTCTCAGGATTGCTGAGGATCTGCCGCAGTGGTTGATCGGTCAAGAGGGTGACAGAGTGAGCCTGGAAATAGGGGCGAAGCCTCCTAGTCGCGGTCAGCAGCGCGAAGGCGATCTTTTCAGCCTTCGTATACCGCGTCTCGGCATCCCGCAGGACTCGGCTGATGTAGTACACAGGCTTCTGAAGTTTTGCCTCTTCCCGAACCAGTACCGCACTGACTGCGGTTGAGGAGACCGCCAGATAAAGATAGAGCATCTCCCCTTCTTGCGGCTTGGACAGCAGGGGAGGAGACGCCAAATATTCCTTGAGCTGGTCGAATGCTGCTTGACATTCGGCCGTCCAGAGGAAGTCTTTCGGGCGTTTCAGCACCTTGAAGAACGGTTGGCAGCGTTCGGCCGATTTCGCCACAAATCGTCCGAGCGCGGCAACCCTTCCAGCGAGCTCCTGAACCTCCTTCACTTTGGTCGGAGGGGACATATCTTGGATGGCCTTGATTTTGTCCGGGTTGGCTTCGATCCCCCGCTGGTTGACAATGAAACCGAGGAACCTCCCGGCCGAAGCACCAAAGGCACACTTCGCTGGGTTCAGCTTCATGCGAAACTTCCGCAAGGTGGCGAAAGTCTCCTCCAGATCCGCAATGTGCTGGTCTGCATGGCGGCTCTTCACCAGCATATCGTCCACGTATACCTCCATGTTCCGGCCGATCTGCTCCTTAAAGATTTTATTGACGAGGCGCTGGTAAGTGGCGCCAGCATTCTTCAGACCGAAGGGCATTACCTTGTAGCAGTACAGCCCCCGGTCTGTTATAAAAGCAGTTTTCTCCTCGTCCTGTGGGGTCATCATTATTTGGTTGTAGCCGGAGAAGGCGTCCATGAAAGACAGCAGCTGATATCTGGAAGTCGCGTCGACCAGTTGGTCTATTCGTGGAAGCGGAAAGCTATCCTTGGGACATGCCTTGTTCAGGTCGGTGTAGTCGACGCACATCCTCCACTTCCCGCTCGCCTTCCGGACAAGTACGACGTTTGCCAGCCACTCGGGGTAGCTCACTTCCCTTATGAAGCCTGCCTCCAAGAGTTTGTCTACCTCCTGGTCGACCACCCGGATCCGATCCGGGGCACAGTGTCTCTTCTTCTGCTTTACGGGTCGGTGGGTCGGGTCGACGTTGAGGGCGTGAGAAATGACCTCCGGGTCGATCCCAGGTACATCGGCCGCCGACCAGGCAAATACATCGGCATTGGCTCGGAGGAATTCCACTAACCGGGCCCGAGCTTCCGAGTCGAGATTGGCACCGACCCGGATCGTTCGGTCCGGGCAACCTTCTTCGAGGGGAACTTCAATCACACCCTCGGCCGGCTCCCCGTGCCGCAAAGCCACCTCGTCTCTGGCGTCAAGGGACTCGACGCTTAGGGCCTCCACGGGCTTCTTCCCTTTGAGAGTTGCTAGGAAACATTGCCGTGCGGTCGGTTGGTCACCTCGGACCTCTCCAATCCCGGCCGCCGTGGGGAACCGCATGAGCAAATGGTATGTAGAGACTACCGCGCGAAGGGCGTTCAGTCCGGGTCGTCCGAGGATAGCGTTGTAGGCCGAGGGAACACGGACGACCAAGAATCCGAGCCGCACCGTGGCTTCTGCGGGTGCAACGCCCGCAGTCACAGGCAGCTCAACGACACCTTCGGCCGAGATAGCGTCTCCAGTGAATCCTATGAGGGGGGTGGATGTTTTGTGCAACAATTGTCGGGACAAGCTCATCTTTTGGAAGGCCTCGTAAAACAAAATGTCAGCTGAGCTTCCACTATCCACAAGAACACGCCTTACATCATAATTCGCCATAGTGAGGGAGATCACCATGGCGTCATCGTGGGGGGTCTGAACCCCCTTTACATCTTCATCACAAAAAGTGATTACATTTCCGACCCTCTGCCTCTTCGCGACGGCCACCCCTGATGCTTCCGCCGAGCCCCCTGCGTTCCTCACGTGCCGAGAGCAGCCCCCAGTGATGGTGTGGATCACGCCCGCGACGGGTCGATTCTGCTCCCGAGGCTCCTGAGGGGCCGGGTCGGCCGGACGCGGGTCTGCGGGGGGACGTCGGTCATTCACATATCGACCGAGACGCCCTCGGCGGATGAGAGCCTCGATCTCGTCCCGAAGCTGGAAGCAGTCTTCGGTGTCGTGGCCGTGGTCTCGGTGGTACTCACAGTACGCCCGAGAGGGCCTCCTCCCAGGGATCTTCTTCATCTGTCTCGGGACCGGGAGGTCCTCCCGCCCCTTGATCTCCATAAGGATCTGGGCCCGGGGAGTCAGGAGTGGGGTGTACCGGTTGAAGCGTCGGGGCGGAGAACGAGGGCGTGGGGCGCCGTGGTTCCTCGCCGGTGACGGGCTTCTGCGCCGACGTTGAGGCGTCGGGCTCCTCCTCTGGCGTGCCTCTTTTCGCCTTTTCTTCCCGAGCTTTAGAGGGGTCTCGGCGGCCTCCTTGCTCCGGTGGGCGGCCGCCTCCTCGGCGTCCGCATACTGGTTCGCCCGAGACAACAGCTCCGGGAAGCTCCGCGGCAGGCGTTTGTCCAGGGAGAAAGTGAGTCTGCCCTTCCGGAAGCCACGCTTCAGGGCTGAAAGAGCCACCTCCTGGCTCAGGTTCCGGACCTCCAGCGTAGCCTTGTTGAAGCGGATAAGGTAATCCCGCAGGCTTTCTCCCTCGTTTTGCCGGACATCAAAGAGGGAGTCGGAGACCAGTCGCCGTCGGCTACTGACGGCGAAATGGCTGATGAAGAGGCGAGTGAACTGGTCGAAGGACTGGATAGAGTTAGCCTCCAGGCCGGCGAACCACGCCCTAGCCGGGCCACGGAGGGTCGCCGGGAAGGCCTTGCAGAGGAGAGGATCTGATGCTCCGTGGAGGAGCATAAGGGTCCTGAAACTCTCGACGTGGTCCCGCGGGTCCGCTGCCCCGTCATAGGGCTCGATCGCCGGCATTTTGAACTCCGGCGGATTTGGGGTCCGCAGGATCCTCGAGGCAAGCACCGGCTGGGAGGAGATCTCCAAGTCGGCGAAGGGATCTTTGGAGTGGCCCTTCAGGACCTGGAGTTGTCTGTGGAGGTCGTCCACCCGTCGGTCCAGGGAGCGCGACCGGGGGGTGGGAGACAAGGAGCGGCGCGAGGGGGACCGACTGGAGTGCGGGCTCCTCGAGGACTGGGGGGTCTGGGAACGCTTCCGGGTCCGCCTCTCGTACCCCGCGCAGCTCCGATGAGAAGGTCCCGGCAGAACGGACCGTGCTCGAGAATCTTCCTCGCGCCGGCGCTCCTCCCCATGGGAGAGGAAGGAGCGCGGGTTGAGGAGGACAGGTGAGCGCTCAGGGAGCAGCGGCTCCTGGGCCCGCTGCGGCGCTCGAGACATCACACCCTGCAGGTTCTGCACTGCCTCCGCGAGGGTGCGAACCTGCTGGGCTAACTGGTCGAACTGAGCGGCTTCGACCATCTGAATGGGAGGTGGGGCGGTGGAATGTTGCTGAGAGTGTGTTGGAGATGCGGCTGCCTCCCGGTCGGAGGCGCGAGAGGCCCCGCGACCGGAAGCATTGGAAGCTCCACGACCACCTCGCCGTGCCATTACGATCGTTCTGAGATTCGGCCCTTCCTCTAGCGCCAACTGTTGCTGGTGGTCCAAACCGAGAACGATTGGCACTGCGGTGTGAACGGGGTTCCGTCTGAGTTGCCTTGGTTGGTGTTGATCATGCTCCACCTTCCACCGGGAAACCTGCAAGCAAGCCTCGCACCACCACTGGGGTAGTGGGGGCCCTCCGACGATCAAGTCAGAGGAGATTGGAGGAGAAGGAGAGACGATAGTAGCAAGTAAGAGAATGCTCTGGAAGATATTGCTTACCCCCCCTTCTCCCCCCAGCCGCATATATACCAGGCTGGGGGGTCTTTCCAGGGGGGTTCGTCATCGTGGGGCACGATGGAGTGGCCACTGACATGGCCGTTACAGGGCGTCGTGGGGCAGCGCTGGGTACGGCCATGACAGGGCGTAGTGGAGTTCCGCTTTGTACGGCTGTTACAGGAGATCGTGGAGCAGCATCGGATACAGCCGTTGCAGGGAGTAGTGGAGCAGGAGGCCGCGGGGTGCCTCTGGGGAATAGCCTGTCGTTGTCGAGAGATATCCGACTCGAGGTCGGATTGCTGGATCGAGGGGTAGCCGACTCGGGGTCGGGCTGCAGAGCCGAAGATGTCCGACTCGGGGTCGGATTGCTGGATCAAGGGGCAACCGACTCGGGGTCGGGCTGCAGAGCCGAAGATGTCCGACTCGGGGTCGGATTGCTGGATCAAGGGGCAGCCGTAGTCTTCCTGGGCGCGCGTGCCGGTCACGTGGGGCATGGTGGCTAAGTTCCCCCGTAACAGCTAACATGATGAAGCAGCAACAAGACTTCATCCAACAGCAACAACAGACCAACATGGCTCAAACCCAGACTAACCAATTCCATGCGCAAGCGATTGCAAAACTTGAGGTTAGTCTAAGTCAAATAGCAAACTCTCTAGGGGATAGAAAGAAAGGTGAACTACCTAGTCAGCCAGTGCCTAACCCTAGTAGGCAACAGAATCAAGGGCCGAGAGGCCAGTTTCAGATTGATTCTAATGGAAATCCTACCCATGAAGTCCAGGCAATTACCACTTTACGGTCTGGCAAGCAAGTAGACAATAAAGTCCAACTTCCTGTGCAAGAAAAAGAAGAAAAACATGAACCAAACCCCACCCAGAAAAAGGCACAAGACCAGGGAACATAAGGAATAGAGGAGAAACCAATAGAGACTTACACACCTAAGGCTCCCTTTCCTAGTAGACTACAAGACTCAAAGAAAAAATCTCAATATGATGAAATCATGGAAGTCTTTAAAAATGTCCAAATAAATTTACCCTTCCTAGATGCCATCAGACAGATCCCCTCCTATACAAAATTCTTAAAAGACCTAACCACGGTGAAAAGGAAAACCAGTATTCCTAGGCAAGCTGTGATGGCGGCACAAGCCTCATCTCTTATTCAACAACAGATTGCCCCAAAATACAAGGACCCTGGTTGCCCTACTGTTGAAATTAAAATAGGAGACACCATCATTCGGAGAGCCCTATTAGACTTAGGAGCAAGTGTAAACCTATTACCCTATTCTGTCTACACCGAACTAGGTTTGGGGGAATTAAAACCCACAAACATTACCTTGTCATTAGCAGATAGGACTGTGAAGTATCCCAAAGGAATTGTGGAGGATGTGATTGTAAAAGTTAATGAATTCTACTATCCTTTGGATTTTATAGTCCTTGAAGCTAAACCAGTAAAAAATTCAGAAAGTCACATCCCGGTGATCCTAGGTAGACCATTTTTGGCCACTTCAAATGCTATGATTAGTTGCCGAAATGGAATAATGACTCTAGCCTTTGGGAACATGACTGTCCAGCTCAATGTTTTTCATAGTAGTAG
This sequence comes from Phoenix dactylifera, assembly GCF_009389715.1. Lineage (NCBI taxonomy): Eukaryota > Viridiplantae > Streptophyta > Magnoliopsida > Arecales > Arecaceae > Phoenix > Phoenix dactylifera. The sequence goes on from NW_024068669.1 coordinate 42,772, forward strand.
TCAGTCAACTGAGATGGACGATTTGGAAGAAATTCACATGATTGAGAATATAATTAGTAGTTCTTTTGAAGAGTCGAGTTATTCTGACCCATTAGAAAGATGTTTGGCTAATTTTGGTCAAGATTGTGAGTCAAGTCAAGAGGTTAATGCATTGTTAGATTCCATTCCAGTGATGGATACTAGCAGATGGGCCACCAAGTTTGAATCATTGCCTATTTCGGAATCTCAGCTAGTGTCATCCAATGTCAAACCTCCACAACTAGAACTTAAAGACCTTCCCGAAAACTTGAAGTATGTATTTCTTGGAGAAAACAAGACCTTACCTGTTATAATTGCATCGAATCTAACTAAAGAACAGGAAGAGAAGTTGTTAAATATCCTTCAGAAAAATCAAGAGGCGATCGGCTGGTCTATAGCTGATATTAAGGGGATTAGCCCTTCTGTGGTCCAACATAAAATTCATCTAGAAGAGGATGCAAAAACCTCTAGAGAACCACAAAGGCGACTTAACCCAGTCATGAAGGATGTGGTTCTAGCTGAAATCATTAAACTCTTAGATGCAGGGATTATATATCCTATTTATGATAGCCAGTGGGTGAGCCCAGTTCAAGTCGTACCCAAGAAATCTGGAATTACTGTGATCAAGAATGACCAAAATGAGTTACTCCCAACTCGAATCCAAACTGGATGGCGAGTGTGCATCGACTATAGGAAGCTTAATGCCATGACTAGGAAAGACCATTTTCCTCTACCCTTCATCGATCAAATGCTAGAACGGCTAGCTGGCCACTCCCATTACTGTTTCCTCGATGGTTATTTTGGATATAACCAAGTCCCTATCGCACGTGAGGATCAAGAGAAAACCACATTCACCTGTCCTTATGGCACTTTTGCCTATCGTCACATGCCTTTTGGGCTATGCAATGCACCAGCTACATTCCAACGGTGTATGATGAGTATTTTCTCCGACATGGTGGAGAAATTTTTAGAAGTTTTCATGGATGATTTTTCTGTATTTGGATCCAATTTTGATGAATGTCTGCATCACTTGACAATTGTTGTAGAACGTTGTAAAGAGAAAAACTTAGTTCTTAACTGGGAGAAGTGTCATTTCATGGTAGAATCAGGTATTGTTTTAGGACACATTGTGTCACAAAGAGAAATTGAGGTGGATAAGGCCAAAGTAGAATTAATTGCTAAATTGCCACCTCCTAAGACTATTAGGAAAATTCGATCATTTTTAGGGCATGCGGGTTTTTACCGCCACTTTATCAAGAATTTTAGCAAAATATCAAAACTCTTATGTGATTTGTTGGCCAAAGATACTGTTTTCAATTTTTCACCAACTTGTGTAACTGCTTTCGAAAGACTGAAGTCTGAATTGACTTCAGCACCCATCATAAGGTGTCCTGATTGGAGTCGTCCTTTTGAAATCATGTGTGATGCATCTGATTATGCCATAGGTGCTGTCTTAGGTCAGCGAGTAGAGAAGCTTCCCCGTGTTATTCATTATGCGAGCAAAACTCTGAATGACGCCCAACTCAACTATTCCACCACTGAAAAAGAATTGTTGGCAGTTATTTTTGCCCTAGATAAATTTCGTCCCTACCTGATAGGATCTAAGGTTCTTGTTTATTTCGATCATGTTGCCCTTAAGTACCTTCTCACAAAGAAGGATGCTAAGGCAAGGCTCATTCGTTGGATCCTATTGCTCCAGGAATTTGATCTCGAAATTTGGGATAAAAAGGGATCTGAAAATGTAGTAGCTGACCACTTGTCCAGACTGATTGTTGAGTCATCTGCAGAATCCTTACCTATATCCGAAACTTTTCCGGATGAACAACTAATGATGATTTCCCATACCAATGTTCCATGGTATGCTGACATAGTCAACTACCTCGTTACTGAACAAATGCCCAGCTCTTGGACCAAACAGGAGCAATTTCGCTTTCTAGCTCGTGTGAAGTGGTATTTCTGGGATGAACCATACCTATTTAAATATTGCCCTGATCAGATCATCCGACGGTGTATCCCTGAATACGAACAAAGGAAAGTCCTTTCCTTTTGTCATGACCACGCTTGTGGTGGTCATTTGAGTGGTAAAAAGATGGCTGCAAAGGTTTTGCAGTGCGGATTCTATTGGCCCACACTATTTCATGACTCACATGAGTATTGCAAAGCATGTGACCGATGTCAAAGACTAGGAAAAATTTCAAGAAAAAATGAGATGCCCCTAAACCCAATCTTAATTGTAGAAATCTTTGATGTTTGGGGTATTGATTTTATGGGTCCTTTTCCTGTGTCATTTGGGCACCAGTACATACTCCTAGCTGTTGACTATGTGTCCAAGTGGATTGAGGCTATCGCATGTAAGACCAATGATCACAAAGTAGTGATCAAGTTTCTTAAGGAGTCTGTCTTCGCTCGCTTTGGCACCCCTCGTGCTATCATTAGTGATGGGGGGAAACATTTTTGCAATAGAATTTTTAAAGCCCTTGCTAGGAAGTACAACATCACCCACAAGATCGGTACACCATATCATCCACAAACGAGTGGACAAGTTGAGATTTCCAACAGAGAAATCAAGACCATCCTTGAGAAAACTGTCAATCCATCTCGAAAGGATTGGTCTCTTAGGCTAACAGATGCACTGTGGGCATATCGAACGGCTTACAAAACACCAATTGGAATGTCCCCATATAGGATTGTCTATAGCAAGGCTTGTCATTTACCTGTCGAGTTAGAACACAAGGCCTATTGGGCAATCAAACGCCTAAATTTCGATCTCGACAAGGCGGGAGAACATAGAAAGCTTCAGCTCGACGAGCTTGAAGAAATTAGGAACGATGCTTACGAGTGTGTTAAGAAGTACAAGGATCGCATGAAAGTCATGCATGATAAAATGATTACTCGTAAAGAATTCTACCAAGGACAAAAAGTTCTCTTATATGATTCTCGATTACATCTATTCCCTGGAAAACTTAAATCTCGCTGGACTGGCCCATACACAATAGAGAAAGTGCACCCGCATGGTGCAGTAGTAATATGCAATACCAAGGATGGTAGGTCCTTTTAAGTCAATGGACATCGTTTAAAACCATACCTTGAGTATCTGAGTCCAGAAGTCGAGGAGACACTTCTGACCGACCCTGTCTATTATGAGTAAATCGGAATTGTCTGGCTGAAGACATAAAACTTAGCGCTCTTGGGAGGCAACCCAACATGTAAATATCTTCTATAAAAAAAAATTCAATAAATTACTAACATGCAGGTTTGGGGGATTTTGCCCCAACTTTCAATTTATCCATCCATATCAGGTACTTCTCCTCTGTCCTCTTCTGCTTTAAATTTTCTTTAACATTGAGGACAATGTTAGATTTAGGTTTGGGGGTATTTTTACGCATTTGAAATTTTATAAAAAAAAAAGTTTTTAGTTAAAATTTTTGGGAAAAAAAAATATACAACACACAAGGTATATAAAATCTAAGAGCCCAATGACTAGTTGGAAGTAGTGCAAAGTGAGTTCTTTTTATTAAGTTCCTTTTAGTGAGTTGTAAGCTAATTAGTGCTTTGAATTTCACAACACATCTGGCCTGCATTTTCTAAGGTATAGGTTCGACATTGTGTTGAGAATATGGTAGCAACCTCGAATCCTGATGAACCATCTTTTTCTGATCCAAAAAAAAAAAAAAAAACTATTTGGTGGATTTAGTCAGGTACATCGAAAAGGGCTACCTATTGTCAAAGGTCAGCGGGCTTGTGATGAGGAACCCGAGCATACGTCCGTAGGGGAGTCTTGATGCCCGACACCTCATACCAACTGGTGTGAGAATTGTCGACTAATTGCTTGCTACATGGAGGAATCATCACAGGAGTAAAAGTGCACAATATATACATTATCATTTCTCTTTAATACAAAAAAAACAACAAAAAAAAAAACAAAAAAAAACAAAAAAAAATGAAAAAAAAAGAAAAAAAATGTATATTGACCTTAAGAAAGACAATAGTGTGAAAGCCGTTGTTGTAAAAATTCGAGTAAACTGGAATATTACAGATAAAGCCCATGAGGTATTAAAGTAAACATCCACAGCTCTCGAAATCCTGCAGATAAGATGATTTTGAATCAGCAAATAGGTCTTGTCCGATCAATTCATGGAAACTACTAATATTAGCGATATTTTGGAGATCCGAAACCTTAGCTGGTGCATGGTCTAGACTTCACTAAGCACTCAAGTATAAATAAGTATTACAACTCCCTAACGGAAAACTTAATGACTTCAACTTAAATTGCATACTAACCTAGAAATTGGGCTACTTAGTAATTAAAACCTTGTGTGCTTTTGAAATTCTTATCAGTTATGTACTTAAAATTAGACTTTCATTTCACAAACCAAATTTTATTTTGGGATTGAAGTTTATGGGTAACTTCACTGCAAACCCTCACGAGACAACACTCGTCCACTAGGGTAACCTAGGGGTTTAACGGCTTGTTGCAAGTGCTAAGTGCAATCGTAATGCTCTACGAAAGTGAGTATTTATCTTAGTTCATGTATATTTATATATATATAATAAATAAAACTTTTGCACTCTCATTTTATCATTGTCGCACTGAATTGCTAGAGACTGGCAATAAGCTGGTTGGGGGGTGTCTCAGTCCACAACCCTTTTTCCACGTGCAGCCAGCCGCCCCCAAGCATCCATCCGTTCCAGCTTCTCTGATCCGCGATCCAAGTTTAAACTCCTAACTCACCTCCCCATCCCATGAGCATCAAAGGATCACTTCCAAACCAAGTTTCCTCCCGTATCCAATGAGCAAAACCAATCCTTCGTCCACGGATTTCTCCCAGCACCCTCTCCCCAGTTCTACGTGTCTCTTCTCTTTCGGATAAGAACCAACCAACCTCCGAATCCCCTGTTCCGCATCCAAGCCAAAGGAAATCAAATATTCAAACACCAACCGAATCCAGATCCTCTCCCAGCCTAACAATGAATGAGTCCACGCGTTCTTCCCAGCTCTACAACAACCATCCCGTGTCTTCATCTCAACTAAACTCCCAGCTCCCATTCCGAATCCAACCTATCCATGGATAAGCTCCATCTCCTTTTCATCATGAAACAGATCCAGCTTCTTCCGGATAATTCCATCATCCAAGATTTCTTTCCAACATCCAATCTCCCAGTATCTCAGGATTCCTCCCATGCTATTCTCCTCTGCTTTGTGCATCCCACTTCTTCCGTTCAGCTTCTGCTAGCCCGGATAAGCTCGAAACCCATGCATCCATTCCCTGATATCCAAACATTCCATCCTCTATTTCGTGCAGATAAAAACCAGAAACATCTCCCGGATTTCTAGCCAACGGCAGCACAACCAAATGATCCCAACGTCATCCTCTTCACCCGAATTCGTTCTAGAGAGCTCCCAAACATCCGCAGCTTTCCTCCCAGCTCACGAATCCGTCCGAGTTCATCCTTATCCCACGACCAGCTAGGATTCAACGTCATCATCCCGGCTTCACGAATCTAGCAACACCCTCCTGCACCCACGCTCTCATATCCAAACTTTCCTTTCTTCCGGATCGTTCTCACATTCATTCCGTTTATAACTTGATCCCATGGAATCCCCTGTTTCGGAAACAGAACACAGGCATCTTTCCACTCCGTGGATCACTCCCTTCCAAGTTCATCGCAGCGTCCGTGAGTATCTCCTAGAGTCTTCGAATCCAGCTCTAACTTCTACCGCGTCCGGATCTTCCGCGGCCATCAAATCCCATCTCCATCCAGCCGCTTTCATCCTTATCCCCTGCTTCAAAGATAGAGTCCATCTTCCTCTCTCCCACTGCATCCAGCTCACGGTTCATCAACCTTCCGCGTCCATTCCGTGGTTCATGCTCATCTCCTCCTAACCTCCTTCGGAATCTACCCACCTGCCATCCTTCAACGGATCAGAACTGCAACAATTTGCAGATCAAGCCTCCAGCTCATGCCTTATCCACCCGTTCGGAAGAGCCACAAGGAAGAGAGAGAGAGAGAGATAGGCTGCCTATATAAGGGAGGACTTCTGATCAAACGAAGGCATTCCTCCTCTTCCCCACCAGGGGAGGGGGCTGATCCCATTCCTTCTTCCCCCACCGGGGGGGGAGGCTTCTCCCATCTCCTCAGAGGCCAAATTCACGACGGGGAGAAGAAGAGCTCGGGTTCACAGGCCGAATCCCATAGAGCCAGGAGAGAGAAACCTTTTGGGTATTTTGGGAATATTTCCCAAAGGAAGAAATAAAGAAGGAAGGACCTGCTGCTGCTGTGCTGCTACCGCCGTCCACCACTGCATGGAAGCCTGATCTCTTCTCCGGGGCTGGATGCAGCCCTAACAAAGAAACACGGGTTTTATATTTTATTTTATATTCTTGGGGTTGTATGAACTTATTGTTTATAATGGATATCTTCTTTTGAATCATATTTAATTTCTGTGATTTTAAGTATGATGTTCGTACAACTGTTCTTCATGATCACTAAGTAAATATAAGATAGTCCATGCTTAAGGAAGATGTAGTGTGCTACCACCTTAGATTAGGGTAGACATTTCATGCCAACTGAAGATGGATTATGCCCAAATTACTTTTGTAAATTTTTATTCAAATGCTTATTAGGCTTGTAGCCAATTTGCATGTTTATCCAAGAATAAATTAAAATATAATTAATCCTTATTCCGATGTTAGTGGTGAATTCCTTGCCCTAGGTTTCTCCCAAATTGATATCCTTTTAATTGCATTTTGCTTTATTAAAATTTTTTAGTTTAATTTTCTTCACCAACTCTTTCTTTTTAAATATTTTATTTTTTTTTTTAAAAAAAAACAACTGTACCCCAATCCCTGTGGATCGATACCCGTAATCACTATCCTACCAGATACGTGCTATTGCGTGGTCTTTAAAGTTGACTATCAATTTTTGGCGCCGTTGCCGGGGAACGGCTGATTTATTAGTATAATTTTTAGATTTAACTAGTACTTTAGTAGTTAGTCTTTTTGTTTCGAAAAAGAAAAAAAAAAAATCTTTACTGCTGTTTTTTTATTCCCTGCACAGTCTGCATCAAACTCTGATATCTGAGTAATGCACCGTCTGATTGGACTCAAATTTTGTCGGCTGCTGTAGGACACATGTTTCTTTCATCTGAACGGTCTGATTGATATTCTGATACTTTTACGACCATTAACTTAATATACAACCTTACTGCTGTCTGCTTTGAATTTTCAGTGTTTAATTTTTTTTAGAATCAGAATTTTATTATCATCATATCTCATTAACCCTTGTTGCTAATTGAAAATTGATAAGAACTTTAAGAAAAAATCAAGGGTAATCAATAAAAAAAAAAAAACAAACAAATAAATAAACTCTGAAATTTTGTATGCTAGGTTGGAATAGGGACAACGCTGGACGTCTGAGTCGACAACCTTTTGACAATTCCTTAGATCACATTATTGAAACTTTTTCGCAAAATCTCAAATCTTGTGAGATAGCTGATGATGATGTAGGAAGTCACCATGGTAATGAAGGTAGACCCCCAGTTATGACACTTCGACAATACTTACATCCCACTAGGACTAGTCAACCTTCATGCATGATTATTTCTGAAAATGTAGGACACTTTGAAATCAAACCAGGAGTAATTCAATTGCTGCCAAAGTATCATGGAATGGAATCCGAGAACCCTTATCTTCACCTTAAGGATTTTGAGAAAATTAGGCATGATAAATCAATTCTAAGAAAATCTTTTGAACGTACACAAAAAGTTCTTTGTTATGACTCTCGCTTACATCTGTTTCCTGGAAAGTTACGATCAAGATGGACAGGTCCTTTCATTGTAAAAACTGTTTTTCCACACGGGGCAGTTGAAATTGAAAATCCACAGGATGACACAATTTTTAAGGTAAATGGACAAAGATTAAAACCTTTTCTTGAGAATTTTGCAGATGAAGAGGACTCCGTTCCCTTGGAGGAGCCTTCTTATGACTGAACATGAAGGCCAAGGTATGTGTATATTAGTTAGAATTATTATTTTTTCTTTTATTTCTAGTTTTCTTCTTATTTTGTAGGTCTTCTTTTCTGGAAATCAACAGCTCAAGGTATTCTTCTTCTCTCTATTATTTTCTCTATTGTCTCTCATATATAGTTTTCTTGCATTTTTTTACATTGAGGACAATGCAATGTTTAAGTTGGGGGGAGGGAAATATTTTGATCAAAAAAAAAAAAAAAAAAACTTGTTTTTGCATTTGATTTATTCTATTACTTTCTTTTCTGAGCAAATGCACATGTATTTTTGTTGCCCAGATAGACAACCCAAGAGGGGGGGTGAATTGGGTTTTAAAATAATTTGAATATTTAAAACGTTATGGATGATTAATTAAAAACTATTGCAAGTTATTTAATTAATGCTAAGTGCTGTGAGTGATGTGAGAGGAAGAAGAAAAGAGCCAATCAATCACAAACACAAGGTTTTACAGTGGTTTGGAGCTAACCCTTGCTCCTACGTCCACTCCCCAAGTCACACTTGGGAATTTCACTATAACCCCCTTGGATTACAGTCGGTTGTTTTCCAAGCTCACAACCAAACTTGTTGTTTTACGAGCTCACAACGAACTCGGTCGGTTTTTCCAGGCTCACCGACTAGAACCAACCCCGATTGTTTTTCCGGGCTCACAATCAAACCCTTACACACGTTGGTTTTTAACTTGGCTCACCAACCAACCTTAATCCCCTTGATTCAATCCCCCGATTGAACCAAGTAAATACAAGTTATAGAAAGAAAGGAAAATAAGCTTCTCAAAAGCAGATGTAAAACAATATAATCAAAAGAGGAGTTTAGAAGCCCTCAAACGCTTTTAAGCTGAAGTAGAGGAATGGCTTCTTGAACTCCGGTCTCCTCTCGAATGAGTAGTCGACTTGAATGCAGGAGGAGGAGGCTTTAATTGCTGGGAAGATGTAGTTGGTTGCAGTAAATGCTGATCTTCCCCTTTTTTGTTGAAGAGCACGTTGCAGAGCTTGGATGCCTGATTGGTTGGAGTGGAATGGTTGTTCTCTGCCTTGCTACAGTCTTCTGTGGCTATTTAAGCCAACCCCCACGGAAACTAGCCGTTAGACTGCTTTTTCTGCCCGTTCTGCACACTCTGCGCAGCCTGACAATATGACCGTTGGTGGGTTGGAGTCGACTCGCGCGATCAGGAGTCGACTCGGCTGTAGCGGGAGTCGACTCAAGCTTTTCCGGAGTCGACTCGGCAACTGTTCCAAATTTGAATTAAAGTTGCCTTCACGACTGGGAGTCGACTCGTCTTGACCTGGAGTCGACTCGCCAACTTCTGGAGCTGACTTGGCAATTTCGGAGTCGGCTCATCCACTGAAGTCCGTGGATCCAATTTTGAATTTTGTCCACTCGAGTCGACTCGTCTGTCCTGGGAGTCGACTCGAATCTCAGAGCCCGAACTCCCGATCCTCTGTCTTTTGGCTCATCCAGTCTTGGAGTCGACTCGAACTTCCTCGGAGTCGACTCGGCTCTCAGTTTCTGAAAGTTGGTCTTCTGCCTTTTGACGTGAAGCTATCGTGGAGTCGACTCGAGCTGTCTGGGAGTCGACTCGAATCTCAGAGGCAGTAACTTGATCTTCTGTCTGTTGATGGTCGCGCAGTCTCGGAGTCGACTCGTGTATTGCGGGAGTCGACTCGAATCTCAGAGTCCATAAAGTGCTCTCTGACTTTTTCTTTGTGTACCGCTGAGAGTCGACTCTTGCTTTCTTTGGAGTCGACCTGTCAACCATCGGAGTCGACTCGCGTTCCACTGGAGTCGACTCGAATCTCAGACCCGAAAAACTGCTCTTCTGACTTTTCTTTGTGTTTCTCTTGGAGTCGACTCGTTGAACATTGGAGTCGACTCGTTGAACATTGGAGTCGACTCGCGCACTTCGGGAGTCGACTCGTTGACAGTTTCTGAGTTAAAACTTTCTGTCCTTCTGTCTGTTCTCAGTCGGAGTCGACTCGTACTGATCTGGAGTCGACTCGAGCTCGTGCCAGTGAACTTGATACGCTTGGAGTCGACTCGTGATACTCGGGAGTCGACTCGAGTCTCAGACATTGGTTCATGCAGACTTCTTAACTTATCCAAAATACTATGAATCAAGTCTTGAGACACTTGAACAGGATTTTCACTGAAACACTCAATTGAATTCATTAGTAATCAAAAGATATACTCAAATGCTTTGAGCTCATCAAAATCAAATGGGGTTTTAATCAATCACTCCACAATCTCCCCCTTTTTGATGATGACAAAACTTTGAGTATATGTAAAATGACTTGCTCAATAAATAATGAAATAAAATCCATAAATGAATTCAAATGTCTGATAATTTAATTTATCCAAGTTTGAAAGGAGTGAAACATCAAATTTCGGAGTTAAAGCTCCCCCTTTCATTTGGAATTATATAAGCCTTCATATTATGCAATCAATTGTTTGGCTTATATGTCATTAATGATTTAGCTTGATTAAAATTCAGATTCTCCCCCTCAACATATGCATTCAACTATGTTTTGATTTTCTGAATTTTCTTTTCATGTTTTGAAGTTTTTGAACTAAATTTTTTGTTTTTAGAGGGAAAATCTGTCAATTTGTTCTTGAGTAGGATTCAGCTAATCTCCAAATATCCCTTGAATAGATTCTGGAGATTACTCCATTAGGAGCCCCAAAAGAGAGATAATGAGCCTCGAGGTACCGAATCCACTTAGAACAAATTTGTGTGTGTTTTTAAGAGTTTATCTTTTTATTGATTTCTTTTACATATTTTATCCATATTTCTCCCCTTTTACATATTTTATACATATTTCTCCCCCTTTTTGTCATCATATCAAAAAGAAGGTAATCACACACAATCAATGGCACAACCAATCATCAAAAGGCACATAATTGAAGATAAGATGTCTACTCATTGTATTGATATGAATGTAAGTACATTTGAGCATACAATAAGTAAAGTAAAACAAGACAAAACACAAAAAAAAAATCTATGGCCTCCTCGAGGATGAGGCTCCCCCTCTCGAGGATGCATCTCCTCCTCTGGAGGATGTGGCTCCTCCTCTCGAGGATGGTGCTCCTCCTCTCAATCGGCTCTGCTCCATGAGAAGGGTGACTGCATCTGTAACATGGCCAAGCTGCGTGATAATAGACGTAGTGGCTCTGCTATGTGTAGTGGAGAGCTCAGTCACCGACGTCTGAAGCCCAGTCACCGACGTCTGAAGTGCATCCAGCTTGTCGATGAGTACATTCGACAAGCGCTCGGCCCCCTCGGTGGTGGTGTGCATGTCACGGCCTATCTCCTCTCGCATCTGTCGAGTGGAGCTCGTGACCTCACTCATGCTGTGGAACTGGGCCTGCACCAAGGTCCTCATGTTGTAGATTTCTTGCCGCACCTCAGCCGTCATGTCTGTCACGGCTGTCAAGGATGGGACCAGGGCGGAGGATGTGGGCGCAGAAGAGGGAGCAGGCACCGAGCCTCTGAGCTCCCGAAGTAGCTCATCCCTCACATCTCGGACGATCTCCTGCCGCAGCTCCCGGAGCTGCTCTGGATCAATCCGGACCTCCATAGATGGTGGAGCCGAGGAGGAAGGTCCGGCGGAGGTGGTAGGAGCAGGAGGAGTGGATGGAAGGTCTGGGAGATCTGGATAGTCGGAATCGGGCTCAGGACTGGGAGAAGGTCTGGTGGTCTGAGTGGTGAGGGTAGACTTCCTAACCCAGATCCCTTCTCTCTTCCGAAACCCCATCCTGTGCATGGTCCCCGTACACAAGCGATCTGTCCATCGCAATGCACGAGAGGGTTCCCTCTCAGGAATGGGAATCTCGTACTCCCTAAAGAGAAGAGTAAAAATCATGCCGTATGGGAGGGTGAGCCTAGGTCTATCTAGGGGCTCACACATATACCTATAGATGAGTTTGGGGAAGTTGACCGGGGTGTCCTGAAGAATGTAAGACATAATAGCTAGGTCCCTCTCATTTACAAAATCAAATCTTCCTGTCTTAGGGAAGATGGACCTAGACAGAATACTCAAAAGGATTCTCACTTCAATAGGAAGTGAGCTAGCAGATACCTCGTCTAGGGGGGACTGAGGTGGATGCCCTAAGACGACCGTAAGGGCCTCAACTCTATCCTCAGGGTGTGCGGGAGCCACCCCTACTAATGGAAGGTGGAGGATGTGGGCAATGAGATCCTCCGTGACACGCACAGGGACACCTACTACTGTGCCCTCGATACCTCCATCTCCCCGATGGACGGTACTATAGAACTCTTGAACAAGGCCAGGGTAAGTGGGAAGGTCCAAAGTGAGGAAGTACTCTAGGCCCTGGGCTCTAAGCCTATCACCTATGGTGAACCCTTCCCGGGAGAGATAGTCAAAGTCGACATACCTCCCGGTGGTGACGGCTTTCCCGGCCAATGGCCTCACGGGAACCGCCCTAGGCGGGGAACGAGCCGGAGGTGGTTGCCTCGCGGGATCGTGCCGCGCCTTGGAGCGCCGCTCGGGACCGGCCTCGGGAGGGGACCTCTTCCTAACCACGGTCTTACGAGGCATCTTGACCTAAACGAGAAGAAACACCTAAAGGACGGAGAAAGGTCGACGGAGGAAGCTTGGGACGGACCAGAGACGACCTAGGAACGGACGTAAACCCTAAGAACCGGTGAAAAATCGACCGAAAAGAGGTTGGAGACGATCGGGGACGACCTAGGAGTCGGCTCTAGGGCTTTTTGAACAGTGGCGGCTTGAAAGAAAAGTGTTTTCAAAACGACAAACCTAGGGTTAAAAAGTCGGATCCCGACTGCGAGTCGACTCCACTGAGTTGCGAGTCGACTCGACCTCGAGTCGACTCCAGAATATGCGCGAGTCGACTCTCCTTATGCGACTGTAGACTTCGAGTCGACTCCCGACTATGTGCGAGTCGACTCCCCCTCTGCTGCCATCTTTGCGAGTCGACTCCCGCAAATGCGCGAGTCGACTCCCCCTTAGGAGCCGGCTCTGAAACTTACTCGAGTCGTCTCTAACTTTGGCACGCACCTAAAACTCATGCAATAATCGTGCCAAATGAGGGAAAATCACCTAATTATGATCTGATTTGATGATCATTGAAAAGAAACTCTGTTTTAACCACATTGTAATCATCAAAATCAATAAATCTAGTGGAAACCATCACTAGGATGGATCAATCACTCCTAATCCCCTCCTAAGCACACTAAACCTCTCTTCACTTAGGGGTTTTGTAAAAATATCTGCTAATTGATTATCAGTACAAACAAATTGGAGTGTCACATCACCATTCAATACATGATCTCTTATGAAGTGATGTCTTATCTCAATGTGTTTAGTTCTTGAATGTTGAATTGGATTTTTAGTTAGATTTATGGCACTTGTATTATCACAATTAATGGGAATTTTATCTTGTTTAATGCCATAATCTTCTAATTGTTGTTTAATCCATAAGATTTGAGCACAACAACTCCCGGCTGCAACATATTCAGCTTCTGCAGTGGATAATGCAACCGAGTTTTGTTTCTTGCTAAACCATGAGATAAGGTTTTTTCCTAGAAATTGACACGACCCGCTGGTACTTTTTCTATCAAGCTTACATCCAGCGAAGTCTGAATCTGTGTATCCTATTAAGTTTAGGCTAGATTCTTTAGAGTACCATAGCCCTATGTTCTTAGTTCCTATTAAGTATTTAAAAATTCTCTTAACTGCAGCTAGGTGTGATTCTTTAGGATTAGCCTGATATCTAGCACACATGCACACACTAAACATAATATCAGGTCTACTTGCAGTAAGATACAGTAAAGATCCTATCATACCTCTATAAAGTTTTTGATCTACAGATTTACCTGATTCATCTTGGTCTAACTTGCATGATGAGCTCATGGGGGTGCTGATTGATTTGTTTCCCTCCATATCAAACTTCTTGAGCATCTCCTTGATATATTTGGCTTGATTGATGAAGATGCCTCCTTCTGACTGTTTGATTTGTAGCCCGAGGAAGTAGTTCAGCTCTCCCATCATGCTCATCTCAAACTCACTCTGCATCAAATCAGCAAACTCTTCGCAGAGGCGATTGTTAGTAGCACCGAAAATGATATCATCAACATAAATCTGTACTAATAACATATCTTTATTTTGCTTTTTCAGAAATAATGTTGTGTCTACATTTCTCCTAGAGAATTTATGTTCTAATAGGAATTTGCTAAGCCTCTCATACCATGCTCTAGGTGCTTGTTTTAAACCATAAAGTGCTTTGTTTAGTTTATATACATGATTGGGGTATTGATGATTTTCAAAACCAGGAGGTTGTTCTACATATACCTCCTCATTAATATACCCATTTAAAAAAGCACTTTTTACATCCATTTGATATAGTTTGAAGTCCTTAGAGCATGCATATGCTAATAATAATCTAATAGCCTCAAGTCTAGCTACGGGAGCAAAGGTTTCATCAAAATCTATGCCTTCTTCTTGATTATAACCCTTTGCTACTAGTCTAGCCTTATTCCATATAACAATTCCATTTTCATCTAGTTTATTTTTATATATCCATTTTGTACCTATAATTGGATATTCAGAAGGTCTCTCTACTAGATTCCACACTTTGTTTCTAGTAAATTGGTTTAGTTCTTCTTGCATTGCATTTATCCAATTTACATCATTTTCGGCTTCTTCTATATGTTTGGGCTCAAAGTGTGAAACAAAAGCTAAATGGTTATTCAAATTCCTAAGGGATGCCCTAGTCCTAACGGGTTGAGATGGATCATCTAGAATTAGTTCCTTAGGATGCCCATGAGCATACCTCCAAGCTTTAGTTAGCCCATGATCCACAATAGCCTCTTGGCTTGATGATTCTCCTTCAATCAACTTTTGATTATTATCTTGTAATCCCATCTCATCTATCTTTTCTTCAAGTATTTCAACATCATCATCAAAATTAACCTTCTTACTAGACGAGATGTCACTAGAGTCATCAAAAACAACATGTATAGATTCTTCTATAACTAAGGTTCTTTTATTAAAGACTCTATAGGCTTTACTAGTTGTAGAATAACCTAAGAATATTCCTTCATCAGATTTAGGGTCAAATTTCCCTAGATTATCTTTCCCATTATTATGCACAAAACACCTACATCCAAAAACATGAAAATAATTAACCTTTGGTTTTCTGTTTTTCCACAGTTCATAAGGTGTTTTCTTTATAATGGGTCTCAATAGAACTCTATTTAATATGTGACAAGAGGTATTAATGGCTTCTCCCCAAAAGTACTTAGGGAGGTTACTTTCACATAATATAGTTCTAGCCATTTCCTCTAGTGTTCTATTCTTCCTTTCCACAACTCCATTTTGTTGTGGTGTCCTAGGTGCTGAGAAATTATGGGTTATCCCCTTCTTACTACAAAATTCATTAAATGACTGATTTTCGAATTCGGTACCATGGTCACTTCTAATGGCTATGACTGAAGACTCTCTAGCATTTGTTACTTTCTTATGGAACTTCTTAAACACAGAAAATGCTTGATCCTTATGCGCTAGGAACATGACCCATGTGTACCTAGAGTAATCATCTACAATAACTAGACCATATTTATTTCCACCTAGGCTTGTTGTTCTAGTTGGACCGAATAGGTCCATGTGTAATAATTCTAGAGGCCTAGAGGTAGAGACACATTTTATGGATTTAAAAGAGTTCCTAGATTGTTTGCCAAATTGACATGCTTCACATATTTTGTTCTTTTCAAATTTTAATTTTGGCAAACCTATCACGGAGTCTCTTTTAACTAGTTTAGTTATTGTGTCCATGCTTGCATGTCCTAACTTACGATGCCATAACCAACTAGCATCATTATCTTTAGTTTCATTAACAACTAAACATTGGTTATGTTTTGCAAGATCTTCTAGGTCTACAACATATACATTTCCACGTCTAATCCCTTTAAAAACTAAACTATTATCATTAGGATTTGTTATAATACATAGTGATGGTTTAAACATAACATCATATCCTTTATCACACAATTGACTAATGCTTAACAAGTTATGCTTAAGACCATCAACATATCTAACATTATCAATAAAAGTAGAAGGGGTGATTTGAACTTTACCAATACCAATGATGTGACCTTGGTTGTTGTCTCCAAAAGTCACAGCACCTCCCTTCTTAGCTTCAAGGGTGAAAAATTGATCTTTATCACCCGTCATGTGCCTTGAGCAGCCACTATCCAAATACCAGCAGTTCTTGCTGACCTTGGCTGCAAGGCACTCCTACACAAGCAAATCATGTCATCTTAGGTACCCAAGTTTTCTTGGGTCCTTCATGGTTAGTCAAGTTGGTTCCTTTTGGAACCCATACCCTTTTAATTTTTCTTTTAGTTTTACTTTTCCTAAAATTACACACATTTGCTTTATGACCTACTGTACCACAGCAAAAGCAAGTTATTTTCTTAGTTTTAGTTTCCCCAGCTTTAACAAAGAAGTTACTAAGAAGTTTTTGTTTATTTCTTGGTTTATATCCTAAACCCGCTTTATTAAACACTGCTCGTTGACTATTAAGTATCATGTTTAATTTTTTAAAACTATATGTAAATTTTTCAACTAAGGGTTTGTATTTGTTAAGTTCTTTAGTTAGTGTTTGATTTTCTGCTTTTAGATCATTAAGTTCTTTAGTAAGATCCTTATCTAAGGTTTGTTTATATTTTTTAAGTTCTGAAAATTCCTTAGTTAGTTTTTTATTATCTTTAGTTAAGGTATTAGTCTTTTGAGTTAAAAGTTGGTTGCTTGTCTTAAGTTCTAGATTTTCTTTGGTAAGAGCATCTTTATCCTTAATTAATGAATCATACTTACGGATATAAGTTTGGTTAGTTACTTTTAGTTCCCTGTTTTTAACATTAACATCCTTATATTCAATCATTAATTCATTAAACGCATCATAAAGTTCATCAAATGTAAAGTCAAAATGCGTATCGGAAGTTACCTCATTTTCGTTGGCCATGAAACAGAAATTGGCCTTCTCTTCTTGTTCATCATCTGATGAGGAGGATGATGGGTCGGAGTCGGATAATGTTGTGACAAGAGCCTTCTTCTTCTTGTACTTACTCCCCTTCTTCAGTAAGGGGCACTCTGCTCTTATGTGACCCGGCTTCTTGCACTCGTAACACCCAATCCCCTCATTTTCCCTTTCCTTACCTTTGTCCTTGCGGTAGGAATTTGAGGGGCCTCTCCTTTGATGATACGCCTTCTTGTGGTTGATAAATTTCTTGAACTTGCGCACAAGAAGAGCCTCACCACCATCTTCCTCATTCTCTTCTTCGTCACTGCTGCTACTGCAAGACAAGTCCTTGTTAGATGAAGTAGACTTAAGGGCTATTACCTTTTTCTTGTGAGAGGACTCTTCCTCGTTGTGTTGTTTCATGGTAAGCTCGTGCGTCATAAGGGATCCAAGAAGCTCCTCGAGTGGTAATTTGTTCAAGTCCTTGGCTTCTTGGATTGCCGTCACTTTAGCTTCCCAAGACCTTTGTAGACACCGAAGGATTTTCCTGACAAGCTCACTGTTAGTATAGTTCTTGCCAAGGCTTTTTAGGCCATTGACAATATCAGTAAACCTAGTGAACATGCATGTAATTGTTTCATTAGAATCCATTTTAAACAGTTCATATTTATGAACCAATATATTAATTTTGGATTCTTTAACTTGATTTGTGCCCTCATGGGTCACTTCAAGTCTATCCCAGATCTCTTTTGCAGAGTTGCAAGTAGAGACCCTATTAAATTCATTTCTATCTAAGGCACAATAAAACACATTCATATAGCTTTAGAGTTTAGTTGTGCCTTCCTCATGTCATGTTCATCCCAATCCTTTTCTAGTTTGGGTACCTTAACACCCTCTACATATGTGGATGGGATGTATGGGCCATTTACTACAATGGACCACATCTCATAGTCTTGGGCTTGGATGAATATTCTTATCCTAGCCTTCCAGTATGAGTAGTCGGATCCATTAAAGAAAGGGAGTCTTTGGGTGGACTGACCCTCAATGTGAGAAGATCCAAATGGGGTTGTCATTTTGATCTTTTAACTCTTGGGTGGAAGAGTTTTGGCTCTGATACCACTTGTTGCCCAGATAGACAACCCAAGAGGGGGGGTGAATTGGGTTTTAAAATAATTTGAATATTTAAAATGTTATGGATGATTAATTAAAAACTATTGCAAGTTATTTAATTAATGCTAAGTGCTGTGAGTGATGTGAGAGGAAGAAGAAAAGAGCCAATCAATCACAAACACAAGGTTTTATAGTGGTTCGGAGCTAATCCTTGCTCCTACGTCCACTCCCCAAGTCACACTTGGGAATTTCACTATAACCCCCTTGGATTACAGTCGGTTGTTTCCAAGCTCACAACCAAACTTGTTGTTTTACGAGCTCACAACGAACTCGGTCGATTTTCCCAGGCTCACCGACTAGAACCAACCCCGATTGTTTTTCCGGGCTCACAATCAAACCCTTACACACATTGGTTTTTAACTTGGCTCACCAACCAATCTTAATCCCCTTGATTCAATCCCCCGATTGAACCAAGTAAATACAAGTTATAGAAAGAAAGGAAAATAAGCTTCTCAAAAGCAGATGTAAAACAATATAATCAAAAGAGGAGTTTAGAAGCCCTCAAACGCTTTTAAGCTGAAGTAGAGGAATGGCTTCTTGAACTCCGGTCTCCTCTCGAATGAGTAGTCGACTTGAATGCAGGAGGAGGAGGCTTTAATTGCTGGGAAGATGTAGTTGGTTGCAGTAAATGCTGATCTTCCCCTTTTTCGTTGAAGAGCACGTTGCAGAGCTTGGATGCTTGATTGGTTGGAGTGGAATGGTTGTTCTCTGCCTTGCTACAGTCTTCTGTGGCTATTTAAGCCAACCCCCACGGAAACTAGCCGTTAGACTGCTTTTTCTGCCCGTTCTGCACACTCTGCGCAGCCTGACAATATGACCGTTGGTGGGTTGGAGTCGACTCGCGCGATCAGGAGTCGACTCGGCTGTAGCGGGAGTCGACTCAAGCTTTTCCGGAGTCGACTCGGCAACTGTTCCAAATTTGAATTAAAGTTGCCTTCACGACTGGGAGTCGACTCGTCTTGACCTGGAGTCGACTCGCCAACTTCTGGAGCTGACTTGGCAATTTCGGAGTCGGCTCATCCACTGAAGTTCGTGGATCCAATTTTGAATTTTGTCCACTCGAGTCGACTCGTCTGTCCTGGGAGTCGACTCGAATCTCAGAGCCCGAACTCCCGATCCTCTGTCTTTTGGCTCATCCAGTCTTGGAGTCGACTCGAACTTCCTCGGAGTCGACTCGGCTCTCAGTTTCTGAAAGTTGGTCTTCTGCCTTTTGACGTGAAGCTATCGTGGAGTCGACTCGAGCTGTCTGGGAGTCGACTCGAATCTCAGAGGCAGTAACTTAATCTTCTGTCTGTTGATGGTCGCACAGTCTCGGAGTCGACTCGTGTATTGCGGGAGTCGACTCGAATCTCAGAGTCCATAAAGTGCTCTCTGACTTTTTCTTTGTGTACCGCTGAGAGTCGACTCTTGCTTTCTTTGGAGTCGACCTGTCAACCATCGGAGTCGACTCGCGTTCCACTGGAGTCGACTCGAATCTCAGACCCGAAAAAACTGCTCTTCTGACTTTTCTTTGTGTTCCTCTTGGAGTCGACTCTTACTACCCTGGAGTCGACTCGTTGAACATTGGAGTCGACTCGCGCACTTCGGGAGTCGACTCGTTGACAGTTTCTGAGTTGAAGCTTTCTGTCCTTCTGTCTGTTCTCAGTCGGAGTCGACTCGTACTGATCTGGAGTCGACTCGAGCTCGTGCCAGTGAACTTGATACGCTTGGAGTCGACTCGTGATACTCGGGAGTCGACTCGAGTCTCAGACATTGGTTCATGCAGACTTCTTAACTTATCCAAAATACTATGAACCAAGTCTTGAGACACTTGGACAGGATTTTTACTGAAACACTCAATTGAATTCATTAGTAATCAAAAGATATACTCAAATGCTTTGAGCTCATCAAAATCAAATGGGGTTTTAATCAATCACTCCACAATTTTCATATTGAGTGTGTACAACTATTAAGGCAAGGAACACATGCATACTATGACTGATCAGAGACCTATTATTAGATCCCCACACGTGTACTTAATGACAATAGGAAGGCCTCAGGAGTTCATATTTGTTAACTGCATTTTTGTTAGCCTTATCCATAAAAGAAGTATGAGTATCCTTGTTCGTACCATAAGGTTCAGGATTTGGTTTTCACATAAAGATAGAGGTTGAATATCCCGACTAGATTACTTAGGTGCCTTATGATCCGACCTTGGTTGACCTATAGTCACGATGCAGTCACATATATAATAAAAATATTTATATGGTTCAGTCTACCATTTCTTTTCTTGCATAATTATTATTCAAAAAAAAAAATATATAATACTTATGATGACAAGTCTGGCCTCGTGGCGTAGTCTGGTTCGAGTAATTAAGTCCGAGGGGTGTTTCACCTAATGTCTTGAGCCAACTAAATCGGGGGTCATTGACTGAAAGCTCGCTACATGGACCTTACTAGAGCCTAATGGGGTTGGATAGCTGTAGTTGTCATGTGTATTGAAAAAAAAAAAATGAAATAAAAATAAGCATGAATGAGTTGGTTAGGCTGAACCTAGTGACATGTGGTAATGGCTGGTTTGACTCCATTGTATTGGACCTCTGTGTACCCGGGTTGTTTAGTTGAGATTGATAGCTCTTTCTTTACTTGCAAACCATTCTTGACAAATTTAGACAACATGTGATATTCTGAAAATTTGATGGATCAGGTTCTAACAAATTGTAGAAAACATTTGTGAGCTTGAGTAGTGCACCTAAAACTCAGGCGGTGCCCGATTGTGGTGGAGGTATTAGTACTCTGAGAAAGTCATACGATTTGATGCACACTACATTTTTATATTTCCTTGCTTTGACTGTTGCCATGCTTGAAAATATATATCAATTAATTACATGTGTATTAGCTTAGGATTTATTTCATATTTTTAATATCATGTCATACCATTCATGATGTTTGTGGGTAACGTCCCTGAAAACCCTCACGAGACAACACTCGTCTACTAGGGTAACCTAGGGGTTTAACGGCTTGTTGCACGTGCTAAGTGCAATCGTGATTCCTACGAAAGTGAGTACATATCTTAGTTTTATATCTTTAGCTTCAATAAAAAGTCATAGGTTAAACCATACCTTTTGCACTCTCATTCTATTATCTGCTCATTAATTGCTAGAGACTAGCAATAAGCTAGTTGGAGGGTGTGATGAGAGCACAAAAGTGCGATCTATACATCACTTAAATTAGTATTATTGCTAACAAATAATGATAAAATTGCCGCATTAATATTATATTTTTGTGGGGTGCAGGTGATCGGAAATCAAAGCTAAAATGCACATTGGGTTCAAAAAAAATGCATCACTATAGGTGACCAGCCAACCGCATGGGACGACCCCAGTTGCACACTAAAAGGGGGTCAAGTTCAGCGGTCCACTTCGTCGCAGCTTCATTTTCCCTTCCCAGCATCTCGTGCGACCCAGCTTCTTCTGCATCTTAGCCCAAGCACCAGCAGTCCGTCTTCTCCGCTTGTGAAGCCATCTTGCACCCGAGTTCCAGCCACATCAGCTCCTACGTGTTCCAACCAATCCCAAGCGTTCAAGCCCAGCCGGTCAGCATCCCATGAAGCATTCCTTCCGAACTAGTCCACCCAGCATCCACGAGCCTCCCAGATTCCGCTTCTCCCGCGAGTGATCCTCCATGTCCAGGAACAACAGCAAATCCCAGGATTCATGATCATCCCAGCGCATGTGATCAGCTCCATCTCAAGCTCATCCGTGTGCAGCCCAACATCCCGTGAGCAGTCTCCGTGTCCCAGGTTCTCCCAGTTCTCAGCAGTCCACGCACCCCAGCATCCCGTGAAGCTTCCGAGTCCATCCTCCCACGCGTCCCAAGCTTCACCGCATCCGAAGATCCCGGCATCTCCCGATTCCAACGTCCGCGTCCACACTTCTTCCTCCCAGCCGTCCGCGTGCAAATCTTCCGCGAAGATCCCGCATCCACAGCACAAATCCAGCTTCCGTCTTCCTCGCAGGCCACATCCGTCCCGTCCGCTTCATCCGAGTTCATCCATCCGTGTCCACCCGCTTCTTCCGCCTCTCAGCCTCTCCGCGTCCGGGATACTCGGTAGCCAGCATGAGAGGAGCATCCCGTGTGATCAGGGGGTCCATCGAGAGATATAAAGGGCTCTCGGTTGGCAAACGAAGGGGGGGAGCTCTCATTTGAAAACAAATAAAAAAACAGAGGAGGAGAGAAACAGGGGAGGCCCTGTTCCGAAAATAAAAAAGAAAAAAAAAGGGGAAAGAGGAACAGGGGAGATTTTTCATGTTGATGGCCGGCTAATCCCTTTGGTCTAGGGTGATGGGAGAACCCTTGACTTGTTACTTTCTTGAAGTAAACTCTGAACTTTGGTTTTAATGGATTTACATCTTTTCATATGTTCTGATTCTCTCATATTTTTTATTAGATAGATTCATCATGTTTTATATTTATTGATGCATGGATTGCTCTGATATTTGATTTGTCGTAGACATAACTGGCACGATGAATGCTTAGACATTGAGTTCATGTATTCAAAAGATATATTTCATGATTGGAACTATTTTATTTATTTGATCCTTGATCGAGAATTACCAAGTTTATTTCTTGAACGCAATATTGTCAAGGGGGATTCCGGATCCCTAACCATTTCTATTTCATTGAATTTTGTTTATTATTCTTTGCATTTAATTTCTGAAAACCAAAACATCATTTTAATCCACAAATTTATTTAACTGAAAATTACATCTAAAAATTGCGCTAATAATCTATATATCGTTCCCTGAGGATTCGACCTCGGACTCCCGAGATTTTACTACTTGTGCGATTCTCCTGCACTTGGGAGAACAATTTTATTTTTGCACCAAGTTTTTGGCACCGTTGCCGGGGATTGGTAGCATAGTTGTTTTTCTTTTTATTAAAAAAAAATTTCAAAATTTTTTTTTTCAAAAAATAAAAAAAAATAAAATAAAAATAGTTTCTATTTTTACTTTCCTTATCTCCTTCTCCTCTCTTACTAATTTTTGATTTTTCTTAGTATCATTTGATCAGGAACCAAAGAGGAAGTTTGGGACATTCAGAAAGGGAATTATTGGCAAAGGAATGCTGTAAAGGAACCAAAGAGGAAGTTTGGGACATTCAGAAAGGGAATTATTGGCAAAGGAATGCTGTAAAGGTTTGCTTTAAAAATTGCTGGAAAAATTCCTCTTGGTAACTGTTGGGAACCCGCCCATGCCGCTGATATTTCAAAAATTAAATCAGATGGCAGCGAAATCGGCATGCACGGGATCGACGTTCATCGCATGAACGTTGTTTCGAGACCTTTCGTAATTAGGTAAGAATTAAAACTTTTAAAACTATTAGGAAAATCAAATCTTCACCTTGCGCGGGTAGATGATCACCGCAAATCTGAATTCGTGGTTTTGGAAGAGGGTTCGCTTGAAGCCGTTCAAACGTCCGGCCTCTACGGGTATCCACACGAAGCAGGATCCGATCCAAGCTCTCTATCTCACCGGGGTGCTAGCTCCCTTGCAGAGATAGCTTTGATGGCTGATGTCCTCTCTTTTCAATCAACTCTTGATTGCACTTGAGAGGAGGAAGAAGAAGGATGAAGAAGAGGAAGAAGATCAAATCCCTTCGCAGCCTTCTTCTCTTCACACGCGCTGAAGCCAAGGAAGAAGACCAAGAGGAGGGAGACGCCTCCTCTTCTTTTCCCTTGCTAATGGCGGCTGAACCAAGGGAGGAGAGGGAGAGGGTGGCCACGGCTTGGAGGAAGAGGGATCGCTCATGTTCCTTGGGGCCGGCCCTAGTCCTCCTTTTATAAGGAGTGGAGCTCCTAACAATTAGGAGCTCCAAGACAATCTTCCAAAGAGGGAAGGGGGGCGCCGGCCCCTCTCTTCATGCCGCACACAAGGAGAGGAGGAGGGGCGTGATCCCTCCTTCTTGTGATGCCCTAATCCTCTTCCAAAGAGGATTGGGTGCCTCTCTTATGGTTTAATCCCAATCCAATTAGGATTAGCCAAATTGGGTTCAATCTATGCTAGTCCTAATCCAATTAGGACTTGAATGAACCATGACTCAATTGAACTCTTCAATCCTAATCCAATTAGGAGTCATGTTGATTCATTAGATTAATAATTAATTTAGACTTAAAGAATCCTAATCCAATTAGGATTTGTTTAATTTTAGTCCTAATCCAATTAGGACTCTATTTGAATTCGAAGTCCTAATCCAATTAGGATTTCTAGGAATCCTACTCCAAGTAGGAATCCAATTTTAATTCAAAATTCCTAATCTCATTAGGATTGTAGGAATCCTATTCCAAGTAGGAATTCCAGTCCTACTCCAACTAGGATTCCCAGCCCTAATCCAATTAGGACTCTAGGAATCCTACCCGAAGTAGGATTTGTGTTTAAGTCCAATTAATTAATTTCCTTTGTTCCTTCTTCAACTTCTTATCAATCAAATTGATTTCTTGTGATTCCTAATCACGATTTCAACCATCGGATCGGTCAAAACTTCTAGTGTGTGTGACCCCATAGGTTCTATTCTGACTGGTAGTGAGATATATTGTGATCTCTATCACTATATCATTGAAAACTCCTTTCAATGGGTTGGAACGATTCCAACTCAACTCATTAGGGTTTATCGATCATCAAGATAATCCCAATGAGTCCCACCATCCACCAGTGACACCTAGCAGCATGTAGTGGCTACCCAGCAGAATGGAATGATGAACCTCTAGGTGCAGTTAACATGTGATACAGTCCTACTATCGTGGATCCCTACAGGACGGAGGTCATGGACAACTCGTCAAACCCCATCGTCTGTCATATGTCAAGATTTATTCGACTTGAGTTCGATAGTGGAAAACTCTTTTTCCACTTTATATTACTGCCCTGGCCAAGGTCTTAGAACTCAGTCTAACAAATCACATAGGATCACTCTTCTTCTATCAAGGTCGATAGATTCCTTATAGGTGCATACCCTACTCCTACAGTGAACCTACTGTAGCCAATCTACACTGCATGGACCCATATGGCTAGAGACCATGTATGTGTGCAGTCAAACTACAATAACCTCACTGTGAGTAGCCGAAGCACCGCAGGTCAAAGGACCAGTCACACTACTGCAACATCAAGCAAGTCACTGACGAGTGGATAGACATCCAAGTGACTTCTTGTCTTGGTCACGCTCAGTACCCTTGTTCTCTAACAAGCACCTGCACTATCACTTCAGTGTCCCTACACTGTGGACTCAAGTCTCGTCCATTCAGAAGGAAAGTGATCTGTGCACTGATCGGATCGATCACCGTCCTCGTGATGATCCATTGATCAGGAGCATTTAGAAATTAATCACCAATGATACATGGCTCAAATTCTCAACTCTTGAGAATATGTATCATCATCTTATTAATTTCTTGGACGATTCATAGACACATAAACAATATGAATGAAAAGATGCCTTTTATTTATTCAATAATAAATAGTCAAGTACAAAATTATGTCCCTGGAATCAACAATGTGTCAGCCAAATTGGCTTCTAGGGCATACATCTAACAATCTCCCACTTGCACTAAAGCCAATTGGTCATATATCTTAGGCCCATCTTCTCAAGGTGGGCTTCAGTCTTTTGCTGACTCAGCTGCTTAGTGAACGGGTCTGCCACGTTATCCGCGGAGTCTACTCTCTGCACCTCTACATATTTCTTCTCCACATAGTCGCGTATGAGGTGAAAGCGCCGCTCTATATGCTTAGACTTCTGATAAGACCTTGGCTCCTTAGCAAGGGCTATGGCGCCATTATTATCGCAGTAGAGTGTTATGGCATCTGATGTCATCACATCCAACTCTGCAATGAATTTCTTGAACCAGAAGCCTTCTTTAGCAGCTTCAGAGGCGGCGATGTATTCAGCTTCCATAGTAGAATCAGCAATGATCGGTTGTTTGGAACTCTTCCAATTTACCGTACCACCATTGCACAAGAACACGTATCCAGATGTTGACTTCCTGTCATCAACATCAGTCATGAAGTCTGAATCTGTGTACCCTTCTACCTTTAACTCTGATGATCCTCCAAAAATCAAGAATAAATCCTTAGTTCTTCTCAAGTACTTAAGAATATTCTTCACAGCTGTCCAGTATTCTTCACCTGGATTCGACTGATATCTGCTTGTGACACTCACAGCAAGAGCTATATCAGGTCGTGTACATAGCATGGCATACATGAGGCTTCCTATTGCCGATGCATAAGGAATCTTACTCATGCGTTGTATCTCTTCAGATGTGTTGGGACACATCTTCTTGGAGAGATGAATTCCATGCCTTAGGGGTAAGAGACCCCTCTTGGAGTTTTCCATGCTGAACCTCTTCAGCACCTCCTCTATGTACATCTTCTGTGAAAGGCCAAGCATCCTTTTAGATCTATCTCTATAGACCTTTATTCCCAAAATATAGGATGCTTCCCCAAGGTCTTTCATGGAGAATTCTTTTGACAACCAGACCTTGACCGAGGTTAGCATGGGAATGTCATTCCCAATCAGGAGAATGTCATCTACGTACAATACGAGAAAAACGACAGCACTCCCACTAACCTTTTTATAAACACATGGTTCCTCTTCGTTTTTGATGAAATCAAACGTTTTGATTGCATCATCGAAACGAGTGTTCCAACTCCGAGAGGCTTGCTTTAGTCCATAGATGGACCTTTGCAGCTTGCAGACCTTGTGATCTCCATCACTAGAAGTGAAACCCAAAGGCTGTTCCATATAGATATCTTCATCAAGATATCCATTCAGGAAAGCAGTTTTCACATCCATCTGCCAGATTTCATAATCATGAAATGCTGCAATGGCAAGCAATGTTCGGATGGATTTTAGCATGGCTACAGGTGAAAAGGTCTCCTGATAGTCAATGCCTTCGCGCTGACTATACCCTTTCGCCACAAGCCTTGCCTTATAGGTCTCTACCTCTCCATCCGAACCTATCTTCCTTTTGTAGATCCATTTGCATCCAATAGGTACAATACCTTCTGGTGGGTCTACTAAGGTCCAGACTTGGTTGGAATGCATGGAGTCTATCTCTGACTTCATAGCTTCTAGCCATTTCTCGGAATCGATATCAGATATCGCCTCGTTGTAGGTTTTGGGATCCTGTATGTGATCCCTATCTCCCACTAGGAACATTTCCTCGGTATCCTCTTCTAGTATACCTAAGTATCTCTCGGGAGGATGGGAGACCCTACTAGATCTACGAGGTGGTTGAGGGACATCGTGTACTGGCTCTTTATGAATGGGTTCTATAGGATCCATGACTCGTTGCTTTTCAGAGACTTTCTCTTCAAGCTCAATTTTCCTCCCACTGCCTCTATCAAGGATAAACTGATTTTCCAAGAAGATGGCATGACGGCTCACAAACACATTGTGATCCAAGAAGGTGTACCCGGAGGTGTCCATTGTGAGACTATGCCGTTTTCTTTGAGATAGTCCCGGAATTCCCCACTAAGGTATTCTCCTCCTCGATCTGATCGAAGAGCCTTAAGAGGTTTTCCAGTTTGTTTTTCTACTTCATTCTTGAACTCTTTGAACTTTTCAAAAGACTCAGACTTGTGTCTCATAAGATACACATACCCATACCGTGAGTAATCATCGGTAAAGGTAATGAAGTAAGAATAACGTCCCCTGGCTAGCACATCGAATGGGCCACATACATCTGTATGTACTAGGGCAAGTAATTCAGTGGTCCTCTCCCCATGTCCTACAAAGGGCAGTCTAGCCATTTTTCCTTGAAGACAGGACTCGCAAACTGGATATGACTCGGAAGTCAATGAGCCGAGAAGCCCATCTTTATCCATTTTGTTCATCCTATCCTCTCCAATATGGCCAAGTCTGAGGTGCCACAAATATCTTTGGTTTATCTCATCTCTGGATCTTTTGGATCCTTTGGCACTCATATCTTGCTCGGTAATATTCACAGATACATCCATATGTAAATGATAGAGACTGTCAATCATGAAACCACGTGCGATTATTTTATTTCTCAAATAAATAGAACCGCAGTCTTTGTCAAATGTAAAAACATGACCTTCCTGTGCTAGACATGAAACAGAAATCAAATTTCTGCTAGCAACAGGTACATAATAGCAGTCTCTAAGTATTAAACTAAATCCAGACGGTAGTCGCAGATGGTAGGTGCCCACAGCCACAGCAGCAACTTTTGCCCCGTTGCCAACCCGAAGGGTTACCGCACCTTCCGCCAGCCTTCTACTTTTCTTTAGACCCTGCATGGTAGTGCACAAATGAGCACTAGAACCAGAATCTATAACCCAACTAGAAGTAGAAGAAACCGTTAGATTAGTTTCAATTATGAGCAAGTCTATACCTTCTGAAGGTATGTCACCTTTCTTGTTCTTTAGGCTCTCGAGGTATGAAGGACAGTTTCTCTTCCAGTGGCCTTCGACATTGCAGTGGAAACATTTTCCTTTGTCGTTAGCCTTTTTCTTTTGAACTTCCTTCTTTTGCTTCTTGTCTTTCTTCTGCTTCTTTGCAGGCTTCTTTTTCTTCCAAGTAGACTTTCTCTTGGAACCAGAAGTCAACTCAGCAGCAAGGACATTGCCCCTTGAACCTTTTAAGGCTCCCTCAGCAGTTACCAACATGTTGATTAGTTCAGTCTTAGTGTGATGACCCAAAGATTGATTCATAGATTGATTTTGATGATCACAAAACCTTGAAGTATAGATACTAATGTTTATGTTGCAAGGAGAAAGATATTCATTTTGCAAGGAACATAGCAAGTTGGAAGAACACAAGAAGACCTCCAAAGCTCTCAAGTTGGAAGAAAGCTACAATTTATTGGCCCAAGTTTAAAGTTCAAAGGATTCAAATTGGAGGAGTAAAATCAAAGGAAAAATTAAAAAGAACAGTCTTCGAGTCGACTCCTGAGGAATTCGAGTCGACTCCAATGTTTACCGAGTCGACTCCGGAGAAGTTTGAGTCGACTCCTAGGAGTCACAGGCAGAAAAGTCAGAGAGCAGTTTTCGGGTCTGAGATTCGAGTCGACTCCAGTGGAACGCGAGTCGACTCCGATGGTTGGTAGGTCGACTCCAAAGAAAGCAAGAGTCGACTCTCAGCGGAACACAAGGAAAAAGTCAGAGAGCATTTTTGGGACTCTGAGATTCGAGTCGACTCCCGCATTGCACGAGTCGACTCCGAGACTCCGCGACCATCAACAGACAGAAAACCAAGTTACTGCCTCTGAGATTCGAGTCGACTCCAAGGAAGTTCGAGTCGACTCCAAGACTGGACGAGCCAAAAGACAGAGGATCGGGAGTTCGGGCTCTGAGATTCGAGTCGACTCCCAGGACAGTCGAGTCGACTCGAGAGGACAAAATTCAAAATTGGATCCACGGACTTCAGTGGATGAGCCGACTCCGAAATTGCCAAGTCAGCTCCAGAAGTTGGCGAGTCGACTCCAGGTTAAGACGAGTCGACTCCCAGTCAAGGCATGCACTTTAATTCAAATTTGAAACAGTGGCCGAGTCGTCTCCAGTAAAGCACGAGCCGACTCCTGCAACAGGCGAGTCGACTCCTGATCGCGCGAGTCGACTCCGATCCCAACGGTAATATTGTCAGGAGGTGCAGACTGTGTCCAACAGCTCTATTTTTGTCTCTAACGGCTATATTCTTGTTTCCACGCCATCTAAAGCTATAAAAATAAGAAGAGAGCTAAGGGAGAACTTATGGAAGTGGGAGAGATCATTTAGGAAAGAGATTCCAAAGATATTACAAGGAAAATCTCCCATAAGCACAAAAGGGCCATCCAAAGTGAAATAGAGAGAAGAAGAGCATCCAAGTGAATCCGAAAGCTTTCTCTCCATCCGTGTGCTGCCTCGGTGATCCTCTACTTCATGCCAAATCAGAAGAGGATCAAGTAAAGAAGAAGCCGAGCTCCTCCATCTTCAAAACTCGTTTGAGGGCTTTTTCTTTACTCTAAATGTTTATACTGTTATATTTGCTTGCTTAAGAAGCTTTGATTTGTTCTACATTTTGTTTTATTATCTTGTAACTTGATTCAATCAAGGGATTGAATCAAGGGGTTAGGTTTGTTGGTGAGCCAAAGGGAAAACCAACGGTGTTAGGTTTGTTGGTGAGCCGAGGGTAAAACCAACGTGTAAGGGTTTGATTGTGATCCCGGGAAAACAATCGGAGTGGTTCTAGTCGGTGAGCCTGGAAAAACCGACCGAGTTCGTTGTGACCTCGTAAAACAACAAGTTGGGTTGTGAGCTTGTAAAACAACCGGCTGTAATCTGTAGGATTATAGTGAAATTCCCAAGAAGTCTTGGAGAGTGGATGTAGGTGCTGGGGTGCACCGAACCACTATATGTTTGCTGTGTTTGTAATGCTTTTTGTTATTATCTAACTCACACACTTACTCACTTAGATAAATTGCTTGCTTAACTATTATCCGCGAATTCTTTAGTTGCAAGCATACTCAATCAAGTCACATTCTATACATCAAACTGTTGCTAAGTCTAACTTTCACTGCGCATATATACAACTTAGCATAATTAATCAAAAAGTTTTAGAAGTAGCTTAATAGTTTTAAAATACCCAATTCACCCCCCCTCTTGGGTTGTATCTACTGGGCAACAAGTGGTATCAGAGCGGGTGCTCATATATTATTTGTAGTCTTAACCGACTAGAGCCAAAGATCATGACAACTCAAATAGATAGTTTTCTAGGAGAAGGACAATCAATTGATACACCTCCACTATTTAATGGCATAAACTATACACATTGGAAAATACGCATGCGCATTTTTATTCAATCACAAAACTATTATTTATGAAAAATCATAATAAATGACCTTCATACACTCTCTCAAACTATTAATGAAAAGGACTTAGCACAATTGAATGCTAATGCTATGAACATATTATATTGTGCTATTCATGAAACGAAGTTCAATGAAATTTCTGCATGCTTATCTGCTAAGGAGATCTGGGATACTTTAGAAAATATTTATGATAAATCTCAGATTAGCTCACATGTGCTTCAATTGCGTACTAACAATGAGATTGCAGAATCCTCCACAGTAGCCGAGTCGACTCCCAGTTTGTCCGAGTCGACTCCTAGAGAAGAACAGTCTGAAAGGCAGAGACACAGTCTTGAAGACCCTGTGAACGAGTCGACTCCAAGTAGTTCCGAGTCGACTCCCAAGTTAGCCGAGTCGACTCCGACAAGGCCCGAGTCGACTCCGAGGCAAATCAGCTTCCTAAAGACAAAGAAAAAGAGGAAGCAAGAAGAAAGGAAGAAAGAGATAAAAAGGAAGAAAGCCTTGACCAAGAAAGAGTCAATCCAGAAAATAAAGGTTAGGAGCAACAATGATGATATTAGCTCCAAGGAACTACAAGAGGTAACTAACTTGTGCTTTATGGCACAAGAAGACAAGGTAAAATCTGAATCTACTCTTACCTCAAATGATTTTCAAGAAGAGTTCTCTTATGATGAATTATTAAATGCTTTTCATGATTTGTATAGTGAATGTAGAAAATTAGCTGTGAAGAATAAAAATCTTAAGAAACTAAATCTGAAAATATCAAAAGAAAGAAATTCTAATGATGAAATACAAGATAAACTAAACTCTGAAAATGAAAGCTTAAGGTCAAATTCAGAACAATTAATCAAGAAAAATCAGAATTTAATTAAAGAAAATCAAAACTTAAGCGAAGAAATTAACCAATTAAGATCTTTTATTAACAAATTCACCGTAAGTTCAGAAAGATTAAAGATGATGTTTGAAAGCCAACATGCTGATTTTGATAAATCAAAATTTAGCTTGACTCCTTCACTTAGCCATAAATCTTTAGAGAAAAAGGTTATCAATTCGCCAAGCAAACCATTAAATAAGATAACTTATTTTAAAAATGAAAAGAATGGGCATAACAACTTTACCTATCATTCTAGTATAATTAAATCAAGTGGTAGAGTTATTACAATTAAACAAATTTGGGTTCCAAAAGGAACCATATGTCCTAACTCTCAAGGACCCAAGCAAGCTTGGGTACCCAAAATGAAAATATGAGGATGTAGACATAGATGTGCCAAGATACCCATGGAACAAATAGAACTTTCATTCAAATGGGTGATCTAGACACACGTCGAAATGAAACTTAAAATATACTTATAAAAAGTAATTTTAAATGAATGAAATCAGTAATCTTTGCATCTCATCATTATTTTTGTATTCGATTAAAATATGAAGTGCATGTATTGATCAATTTTGTGATATAGAAAATACTTTTTGAAATATAATCAAATTACTTCATTTTATAGTATACTTTACTCACTATTGGATAAGTTGCAAAATGATTAATTTATTAAGAATAATTCTATGAATTCTCTATATGCTTGATTGAGAGCTTTTATCCATGGCATTATTGTTTATTGATCATAGATATGATAATGTGTACTTGGTATATTTTTGAATATATGCACTATGAATACCAAGATTAAAAAAACCATCTTTAGCATACAAAATCAACTCATGCTAGTATGTACTTAATCTCAAAAGACCTTGCCATTGGCTTACTTAAATTATCTTCTTAAAGGTCAAAGTTTTGCTATGCATGCTAACTAAGGAAACAACCAAAAATAATTTCTAAATCTAGAGATGTTGTTTCCAACACCAAGTTTTCAAAAGCTTACATTGGATGTGTTCTTGGCAAATAAAATTGAAATATTTTCTGTATTTGCTAAATCTTGTAAAAGTGTTTCAAATGATAAAGGTTTCCAAACTGTGAAGATAAAGAGTATCATGGCACAGTGTTGAAAACCAATATCCTGATTAAGGTTATACAGAAAATAATATTAAATTCAATTATTTCAGCTCCAAGGATATCATAAGTAAAATAGGGTTAATAGAATTCTTGAAGAAATGAAAAAGACAATTATGTATGATAGTCATCTACTTGAATAATTTTTAAAAAAGACTATCATCACTGCTTGTCATACATATGATTTCTATTAGATCTATTTCTGATGAAAATTTTGATCTTCTGAAAAAATGGAAAATGAACCATTGCATATCTTTCATATTTTTCAGTCGTACATGTTATGCTTGATATGCTCTTATGAAAATAATGCCAAACTGATAGAGATATGTCTATCCTTGGATATCATTCATCAAGCAATGCATATAGAATATTCAATGAAAAGCTTTTAGTTGCAAAAATATCAAGTCATTTTATTCTTTATGAGACTAATGATTTATTATCAAGATACTAAAATTAAATTATGTATGTATATGGTTAATATTTTACATATAACAATCTGAAAACTTGTTAATAATTAATAACCAAATTAAGTTTTTCAGAAATGCACTTAATAAAGAAAAAATTGATAACTACTAAAAGACTGAATCAAGAAAAGATGAAATAGATCTTGATTCTTGCATGATTAAAAGTAAAGATCACCACTATCATTTGCTTGCCTCATGAGCTTTATCTTCTGTCAAATGAATGTGTAGAATTCACTCCTATGTGGTTATTTCATTAAAAAGTAGATCTATGTTAAATAACCACCATATTTAAAAATTACACATTACATATATGATAAAGCAATATGTGATTTAAAACAAGCATCAAAAGCATGATATATAAAAGCTTAAGTAACCTTTTTGATAGAAAGTAACAGTGATAAATCTCTGCATCAAAAAGAAGAATCTATGATATCTTGCTTACTCATAGCACACATCGATGGCATCATTTTTGTTCTACCAATAAAAATTTATATGAAGAGTTATATTGCAAGGTGAGTTTGAAATATGATGAATGAATTAACATCCTCTCTCAAACTCCAAATTAAGACAAACAGGAAAGGGGATCTTCATTGACCAACGTCAGTCCACAAGAAAACTCTTATAGGAGATTGGCGTGAAGAAGGTATATCTATGACCCCATCTTGTAGAAATTGAAAAGGATGAGCAAAGTAGATCTATTGTTTAAAGCTGTATTGAAGCATGATAGAATAATTATTTCATCATACGGCTAGTAGACCAGATTATATGCTCATTATGTGACCTTGTGCAAGACTTCAATCTAACTGTAATTAATCATAATTTATTGATAACAAATAAGTCATAATCTGAATTTTGATAGAAACAAACGTTTAAGATAAGTTGATTAAAACTTAGTTAACACATCTTATTGATAATTATCTTAAGCAAATAGAATCTAAACTAAATTGATTTGACCTTGATAAATCTGTCTATTGCCTCACATGCTTGTCCTTGAACTATCTTGGTTAATGAATCTATCTCTTTAGTTCAAATGATATGAGCTTGCTTATATTTAGGCAATCTCTTGAGTAAAGTGACTCAACATGCAACTATTGTCATATCTCATATTGAGTCATCTAATTAAAAAATATATATATATATGTTGGATGAATGCTTTGTATCTTAAAGAAACTAATGACCTTCCTTCAAGAAAGAAAAATGAGAAATTTCAACTTGAAGGATATCTTCATGTAAGATACACTAAACATTCACATGCAAACAAGAGAGAGGATCTTCTTCAGCCAAAAGTTCACACATAAGAAATCTAGTTTGGCTTGAAGAACATATAATGAATAGGTAATTTTAGATACCTTTCTCACAAATTAATTGAGCAAAGTCAATAACTTAAATCCTATTATGGCATGATTAAATTCTTTAATTATTAATTTTTTTTTGATATCATGTCTATATGTGTATTGACTGACTTATACTTTTAGAAATTATTTCATGGTTTGCCCCAAACTAAAATATATCTTTGCCTATGTCATAACCATGAAATACACAAGTATATGCTTAAAATTTTGATATAAAATAACTTGTGAGAAGTTATGAATCCTTGAGCACAATGAAAATGTTGTTTGCATAATATACATCTATATGATACATAAGATCCATTCTTTATTCTGCTCTTTCATGTAAATTACTTGAGAATAACAAAAAGAGAGAGAGATAAAGAAAAGGAAGTGGACATTATTCAAGAGATAAAAAATCTAAGCAAAGGCAAGTACTCCAATCTTAAGGAAAAGCAAAACAAGCATAATATATTCGACACATTTGGAAGGGATAAAATCCGTAATTAATTACACTTAAACAGGGAGAGTTTGAAGTAAATATTTTAACATTTCTATATTGCTCATCATAGGGATGGTGCCAATGGGGAGGCTAGTGGTAGTACCCGGCACTATTTGACCCAACTATTCGGTGTAGGGCATATTAGGGACGGCACAAGAGGAAGGCTAGTGGTAGTACCTCGTGCCCCTTCCCAACTCCACCGGATAGGGAGCAAATAGAGTATAGAGCATAAAAAAATAAAAATGAAAGACAAAGTAAATGAAAATATATAAGAAGAATCAATTCAAATGTTTAGTCACTTGGAAACACACCATAAGGATGAAATCATTGCAAGATAATATTTAAATAGGGGGAGTGCATTTGAAAAGAATTGATTTTGATCCTTGACATGCTTATTCTTAGTATTTTAATGCATGACTTAACACATGATATATTTTGCATATGGTATGATGTCTTGATTTATGGGTTCTCAATATTTTGTAATGCTCCATGCTTGGACAATTTGATTGAATGTTTGGAAAATTACATAAAATTTTTTGTTTGGCATTATTGAAAAGAAATTTTCAGATTTGTTGTTAACAATCATCATTAAAACCTGAAAGTTGAATAAAGGAGAAGAGAAGGATATCTCTAGGGAAAATAAATTGATTTTGTTTTATTCTTCAACTTGCCTAAATTTGGTATATAATGTTATAATTTGTATCAAAACTCAACATTAAATACAAGATTCTGAATATGCTCTTATATGTTTGAAATATGTGTTTTCAATCGTAATAATTTAAGATGAGCTACAATGTGAAAGATACATATCTCAAATTATGACTTAGAAAGCCTCTATTGAAAATCCTATGTAATTCAGAATCTGATTTTATATAAAAGTTTAAACTCCATATGACTACTAAATAAAATCTTAATGTAAGAAAAACAGAATTTATTTTGATTGCTCCGATACGCATCCGAAACATATCATTTCTTATCTTCAAAGTATACTAATATCGATCCAAATGATGTGTCTTACGATGATCTTGATTGCAAGTAAATATTTTTAAAATATATGACTTTATTTTAATATTTAAAAAAAAAATTTTATTGAGCTTCATGTATACATTGCTGAAAAACTGTGATTAAGAAATTGAATTCTATAAATACACATACCTCAATGATCATCTATAGGTTTTTTCTCTCCTATATTATTAAAGACTTCCATCAATAGAGTGAATGATCTTAAAGCTAGAAATATTTCACCTCACTCAAATGATTCTAAAAGAAAGAAAATGTAAATGCTTTTGAAAGAAACTGAGCTTCAAATGAATCATTTGTGATTAATATTTCCATACATTTTCTTTAAGATTAGGAGAAAGCATAACTTGTTCTTGAAAGATTAAAAAGAGTGATTGCTATAAATTTTGAACAATTCTAGATCACTCTACATTCTTGATATCTTAAAGTCTCAGTTTTATTCACGTTTATCATTAAAAACTGAAATTCAACAAAAGAAAAGAATGATTAAAGAAGAATGCATCTTTTGAGGGGGAGCTTTAGATATTCAGTACTTATCCTAAAGATACTTTAATTTGATGCATACCTTGAATTTCATGGATTGATTTTGATGAACCTCCTTATATTGCAAGACATGCTTTAATTACCTTGAGATGAGTTCTATAAAGGTTGTCTTATCTCAAACCTTGAGTCTTATGAAAATAAGCTGAAACTTATAGAAAATATATTTTTGAGATTGACAATTTTGTTGAACATTATCTTAGGATTCTAAACTCTTAAATGGAATGATCAATTGAGGGGGAGAAAGAAAATTTCAGAAGGAGAGGTCTTATGGAACTTAATCGCATATATCTATAACTAAAGGAGAGAGGAAGCATACTAAACGAAAAGTGATCCTAATGCTCTCCAATGTTTATCATCTGAAATTTAAATCTGAAAATCTTTACGATACACCTTGAGACTTGTTATTTGGTTAGTATATCCTATGCATCAATCTTGAACCAAATTACAATTCAAATAGTTGATCTTAAGAGCCTCTAACTTAATGAAAAAGGGGGAGAATAATGTATTGAATTTTCTTGAGTATCTCATAGAAAATCTATTTTGGATTTCACTAATGAGTCCTAATTGGCTTACTCTTTAGAACTTCAATTTTGTGCCAATTCATATCTCTATATATGTATCAAATTATGCTTATTTTATAAAAGAATAAAAGAAAGTTTGTAAAAGAACTCTAAGATGTATCAAAAATTGCATGAATATATATTTTGATATTTGTGCCCCAATGCTCTTATTATCATTAAAGAACTTTGAAGTCATTAAGAATTAATGATTCAACATGATGATATGTCTTTCAAATATATAAGGTTTGATCTTTTATTCTGAAAATCAATTAAATTGCTCTCATGTTGATAAAATACTTAATAGATTGGGCAAAAGGTCTTAAATCAACAAGCTTTCATACTTAGTGAAGAGAGGTTAGATTTCCACTCGTGTTTTCTTTGAATATCATTTGTGGTACTTCTTGAATTAACCCAAGGAAGATTCCACCTACGCTTGATTAGAAAACTATCTATGGTATCAAATTAGAAAACCTCTTGAATTCACACTCGATGTGTTCTGCTCTGATCTTTGTGCTTAATGTTTCACTATCTTTTTGATGTTGTCAAAAAGGGGGAGAAATATCTAAGTATATGCTATATACTCATAATGCTTTATTACTTTGAATTGAATACAAATCAGCTTAAAGTTTAAATATGTTGATTGTGTTAAGCTGATTAAATCTAAAGCATTATCATGAAGTATGTTTTTAAATATATATGTTTTCTACTTCATGCAACTTAGCTATGTATTACTTCTAGAAATCAATATCTTTTATATTGCATATACTCCAAGTTTTGTCATCATCAAAAAGGGGGAGACTGATGACCCAAAGATTGATTCATAGATTGATTTTGATGATCACAAAACCTTGAAGTATAGATACTAATGTTTATGTTGCAAGGAGAAAGATATTCATTTTGCAAGGAACATAGCAAGTTGGAAGAACACAAGAAGGCCTCCAAAGCTCTCAAGTTGGAAGAAAGCTACAATTTATTGGCCCAAGTTTAAAGTTCAAAGGATTCAAATTGGAGGAGTAAAATCAAAGGAAAAATTCAAAAGAACAGTCTTCGAGTCGACTCCTGAGGAATTCGAGTCGACTCCAATGTTTACCGAGTCGACTCCGGAGAAGTTTGAGTCGACTCCTAGGAGTCACAGGCAGAAAAGTCAGAGAGCAGTTTTCGGGTCTGAGATTCGAGTCGACTCCAGTGGAACGCGAGTCGACTCCGATGGTTAGTAGGTCGACTCCAAAGAAAGCAAGAGTTGACTCTCAGCGGAACACAAGGAAAAAGTCAGAGAGCATTTTTGGGACTCTGAGATTCGAGTCGACTCCCGCATTGCACGAGTCGACTCCGAGACTCCGCGACCATCAACAGACAGAAAACCAAGTTACTGCCTCTGAGATTCGAGTCGACTCCAAGGAAGTTCGAGTCGACTCCAAGACTGGACGAGCCAAAAGACAGAGGATCGGGAGTTCGGGCTCTGAGATTCGAGTCGACTCCCAGGACAGTCGAGTCGACTCGAGAGGACAAAATTCAAAATTGGATCCACGGACTTCAGTGGATGAGCCGACTCCGAAATTGCCAAGTCAGCTCCAGAAGTTGGCGAGTCGACTCCAGGTTAAGACGAGTCGACTCCCAGTCAAGGCATGCACTTTAATTCAAATTTGAAACAGTGGCCGAGTCGTCTCCAGTAAAGCACGAGCCGACTCCTGCAACAGGCGAGTCGACTCCTGATCGCGCGAGTCGACTCCGATCCCAACGGTAATATTGTCAGGAGGTGCAGACTGTGTCCAACAGCTCTATTTTTGTCTCTAACGGCTATATTCTTGTTTCCACGCCATCTAAAGCTATAAAAACAAGAAGAGAGCTAAGGGAGAACTTATGGAAGTGGGAGAGATCATTTAGGAAAGAGATTCCAAAGATATTACAAGGGAAATCTCCCATAAGCACAAAAGGGCCATCCAAAGTGAAATAGAGAGAAGAAGAGCATCCAAGTGAATCCGAAAGCTTCCTCTCCATCCGTGTGCTGCCTCGGTGATCCTCTACTTCATGCCAAATCAGAAGAGGATCAAGTAAAGAAGAAGCCGAGCTCCTCCATCTTCAAAACTCGTTTGAGGGCTTTTTCTTTACTCTAAATGTTTATACTGTTATATTTGCTTGCTTAAGAAGCTTTGATTTGTTCTACATTTTGTTTTATTATCTTGTAACTTGATTCAATCAAGGGATTGAATCAAGGGGTTAGGTTTGTTGGTGAGCCAAAGGGAAAACCAACGGTGTTAGGTTTGTTGGTGAGCCGAGGGTAAAACCAACGTGTAAGGGTTTGATTGTGATCCCGGAAAAACAATCGGAGTGGTTCTAGTCGGTGAGCCTGGGAAAACCGACCGAGTTCGTTGTGACCTCGTAAAACAACAAGTTGGGTTGTGAGCTTGTAAAACAACCGGCTGTAATCTGTAGGATTATAGTAAAATTCCCAAGAAGTCTTGGGGAGTGGATGTAGGTGCTGGGGTGCACCGAACCACTATATGTTTGCTGTGTTTGTAATGCTTTTTGTTATTATCTAACTCACACACTTACTCACTTAGATAAATTGCTTGCTTAACTATTATCCGCGAATTCTTTAGTTGCAAGCATACTCAATCAAGTCACATTCTATACATCAAACTGTTGCTAAGTCTAACTTTCACTGCGCATATATACAACTTAGCATAATTAATCAAAAGTTTTAGAAGTAGCTTAATAGTTTTAAAATACCCAATTCACCCCCCCTCTTGGGTTGTATCTACTGGGCAACATTACCCCTGAATGATTCTTAATCATCAATTAGCCATTTGATCAACCTAGAAACTTCTATACGTGTGACCTCATAAATTTGAACCTAAGTCGGTAGTATAGAAACGTCTTTCTATACTAATCGATGTGACCATCTAGCAATGGTACCCGATGTCCAGATAGGTCGAATATATGCGAAGCAAATATTTTGGAACTCTGGACTATGGTTACTGTATAATTCAATCCCTTTGACTCCTAATGCCAGGATGACTTAGAGCTCACTGTCAACCCTATAATTAGTCACATTCATTATGTGGATTAACTTTAAGATATCCCGTGACTCTTTATTGGGATTAACCCTAGCCAAGGTTTTGCTAAATTAATCACAAGATATTATCTTCTATTTTCAGGAGGCGTCAATTCCATCTTGATCACAACTGACTACGCAAGTACTTGACTGCACCCAGTGACCTTCCGTCACTGAATTAGAAATTCAGGTAGTCCGGTACCAAAGTAACAGTGAGTTGCTTACTAGTCACAGGTTGTGATCTCAGGTTAGAGGGCCAAACTTATACCCATATCCACTCGGAACATCTCTTGACAGTAGAGCGTTCCGGAATTGGTCATGTTCAGTGAAATGTACTCCTACACTTTACCTATATGGCATACCAGTGTCCCACACTCCTTGGTTAAGAGGACAACCAACGTTTATGTCACACAACGACCTAATCGCGATAATGTTGTCGTCCTAGTAACAACATATCATTTGGTCGCGAACAAGTTTAAGGACTCAAAGATAAATCCTCCTTTATCATAACTTAAGTCCTAAGGACTTCATCATATAAGAGTTCATTTGAAGATGAAATGATGAATAATGCCAAATAATACTTTATTAATTTATCAATTTATTTACAAAATTCAATCATCAATATGCTGACGATTGACATTTAGGATACAATTTCCAACACTCCCACTTAGCCTAAAGCCAATTGGCATAGTATCTAATACCCATCTTCAACTTGTGTTCGTTGAACTCTTTGATGCCGAGAACTTTTGGTAAATGGGTCAGCCAGATTTTTCTTTTGTGTCAATCTTCTGAAGATCAATATCACCTCGTTCTATAATCTCTCGAACTAGGTGATAGCGTCCCAGAATATGCTTGGTCCGCTAATGTGCTTTAGGTTTCTTTGCCTGAGCTATGGCTCTAGTGTTATCACAAAATATAGGAACTGGAACATCAATAGAAGGTGCCACTCCCAGCTCGGTGATGAACTTGCGCAACCATACGGCTTCCTTGGCTGCATCAGATGCTGCGATGTATTCTGCTTCACATGTAGAATCTGCCACTGTATGCTGCTGGGAACTCTTCCAGCAGATAGCCCCACCCTTAAGAGTGAAGATATATCCTGACATGCTCTTGCTATCATCTTGATCTGACTGAAAACTTAAATCGGTATCTCCCTCAAGTTTTAAGTCAGAATCAACATAGACAAGCCACTGATCTTTAGTATTTCTCAAATACTTAAGGATGGTTTTTACAACTTTCCAGTGGTTGCTACCTGGATCAGACTGGTATCTGCTCACTACTCCTAGTGAGTATGCCACGTCTGGTCTAGTACATGTCATGGCATACATTATAGATCCCACTGCCGAAGCATATGAAATTCTATCCATACTCTCTCTTTCTTGAGAGGTTGTCGGACAATCCCTTTTAGAGAGGTTAATTCCATGGCCCATTGGAAGATAGCCTTTCTTGGAATTAATCATACTGAACCTTTTCAGTATAGTATCAATGTATGTGAATTGGGATAATTCAAGCAATCTTCTAGATCTATCTCTATAGATCTTCATCCCTAGGATGTAAGATGCTTCTTCCAAATCCTTCATGGCAAATTGAGATGATAACCATACCTTTATTCCTTGTAATGCAGGAATGTCATTTTCGATTAAAAGAATGCCATCCACATACAAAATAAGAAATATAATAACTGAACCATTTGTCCATTTATAAATGCAAGGTTCCTCTTCAATCTTAATGAAGCCATATGTTTTGATTACCTTATCAAAACGTATATTCCAACTCTGTGAAGCTTGCTTTAATCCATAAATGGACCTTTGTAGCTTGCACACCTTAGACTCATCTGTAGATGTAAAACCTTCAGGTTGTATCATATATACCTCATCTTCTAAATCTCCATTTAGAAATGCGGTCTTTACATCCATTTGCCAGATTTCATAGTCTAAATATGCTGCTATCGCAAGCACAATCCAAATGGACTTGAGCATTGCCACAGAAGAAAATGTCTCATCATAGTCAATACCATAACGTTGACGATATCCCTTGGCAACCAGATGGGCTTTATAGGTCTCTACCTTTCCGTCTGCATCCCGTTTTCTTTTGAATATCCACTTACACCCTATGGGTTTAATCCCTTCGGGTGGGTCAACTAATGTCCATACATCATTGACCTTCATGGATTCCATTTTGGATTGCATGGCTCCAAGCTATTTATCAGAGTCATACCTCTGCATTGCATCCATATATGTGATCGGATCCTCATCATTTTCATCAAGTTCGATAGGATCCCATCCCAGACCAAAAAATTGTAGTATATGTCCGGCTGATGTGGTACTCTACCTGATCGCCTTAATGGTGCATCTAAGATGGGTTCTGGATCTGATCTAATCAAATTTGACTCAATTGGTTCAGTGGATGGTATCGGGTCTTCTACATGTTGAACTTCCCTAAGCTCAACATTAGAGCTTTTAGTTCCTTCACTAAGAAATTCTTTCTCCAGGAAAACAGCCCTATTGCTTACGAACAACTTTTGTTCTTCAGCAAAGTAGAAGTAATATCCTTTAGTTTCTTTAGAATAACCAACAAAAAAACATTTGTCAGACTTGGGTTCAAGTTTGTCTGTCTTCAAACGTTTGACGTACGCTGGACACCCCCAAACCCTAAGGTGAGAGAGCATCGGCTTACGTCCAGTCCACATCTCATGTGGTGTTTTATTTACAGACTTACTTGGAACCTTATTTAGAATGTAGCAGGCTGACTCAAGAGCATATCCCCAAAAGAATATGGGCAGATCAGCAAACCCATCATGGATTGAACCATGCCTAACAGAGTTCGATTTCTCCTTTCTGATACACCGTTATACTGTGGTGTACCAGGAGGAGTCCATTGAGAGAGAATCCCATTTTCTCCTAGATATGTCAAAAACTCATTGGTGAGGTATTCACCTTCTCTATCTGATCGAAGAGTTTTAATACTCTTTCCAGTTTATTTTTCTACTTCATTACGATATAATTTGAACATTTCAAATGATTCAGATTTATGTCTCATTAAATAGACATAACCATACCTAGAAAGGTCGTCTGTAAACGTAATGAAATATGAATACCCATCTCTAGCATTTGTGCTCATTGGCCCACATACATCAGAATGTACAAGGGTCAATAAGTCATTGGCTCGTTCACCTTTTCCGGTAAAAGGTGATTTGGTCATTTTACCAAGAAGGCATGATTCACAGGTTGTCAATGATTCACAATCATTAACATCGAGGATTCCCTTTTTACTTAACCTGTTCATCCTGTTCTTGTTAATATGACCTAGCCTATGATGCCAAAGGTAGATATCCGTGACATTATCTAATCTAGGATGTTTACTTGATGTGTACATTACATTAACAGGTTGTGATAATAAGTAGATGCCATTGCTTAATCATCCATTCATTACAGTAACACCATTCATAATGATATCACAAGAACATTTCTTTATTGAAATTTCATAACCGTTCATGGCCAAAAGGCCTACGAAAATTACATTCAATAAGAACGTAGGACAATAGTGACAATCACTCAAGACAACTACATGAGAATTGAAAACAAGTTTGAGATTTCCTAAAGCTAGAATTGGAACAGATCTTCCATCTCCAACATTCAGGAATCTCTCGCTGTATTCAAATCTCTCATT
This sequence comes from Phoenix dactylifera, assembly GCF_009389715.1. NCBI lineage: Eukaryota > Viridiplantae > Streptophyta > Magnoliopsida > Arecales > Arecaceae > Phoenix > Phoenix dactylifera. The sequence goes on from NW_024068669.1 coordinate 86,952, forward strand.
GACCTGAAGTCCTTGTAACGAATTGCATATATTAAACGAACTTCCAGTATCTAATACCCAGGTCGAATTATCACATATAGAGAAATTACAAGGTGTTATCATATAAATACCTTGATCAGCAACTGATTGCCCTTTTCTTTTGCTTGGCCTGTTCGGGTCAAGGGATGTAATGTAAAAAGGACAGTTCCTCTTCTAATGTCCTTGCTTCTTGCAGAAGAAGCACTCTGCCTTGCTCTGATCAGCCTTTTTATTCTTTTTCTGACTAGGCTGAGCATGGTGCACTTGTTTCTTTTGGATTTTATTTTTCTTTTTCTCTTTCTTAAAGGGGCGACCCTAGGATGAACCTTCCACAAAGTTCACCGTCTTCATAAAAAATTGGTGATCATTCTCAAACGTCTATAGTAACCCCAACAATTGGTGATAATTCACTATGGGTTTCGTCATACGAAAATGAGTGAGAAAAGGATGGTATGATCCAGGCAATGAGTTTAGTATGGCATCCTTCCCCAATTGATCATGAAGGGGAAAGCCAAGAGAGCTTAGACGCTCGATCAACTCAATCATGTACAGTACATGATCAGTTACCGAGGTCCCATCTTTTATTCGGGCGCTGAAGATGGCACAACTAGTTTTGTGCCTCTCAACGTCGTCAAGAACACCGAATGATTCATTGAACACTTGAATGATATCTTCCGGCAGCATATTCTCAAAACGCCTACTAAACTCATCACTCATTGCTGCCAACATGATGCATCGAATAGTGATCCGGTCACTGAGCCACTTCTAATAAGTGTCTCTAGCCGATCTTGATGCATTAGCAGCGGGCTGCTCAGGTGCTGGATTCGTTATCACATAAAGGATCCTTTCATGCTCTAGCACTATTTTCAGTTTCCTATGCCAATTATTGAAATTTGGACCAATCAACTTGTCATTGTCCAATAATGAGCGAAGTGACAAATTAGTGGTCATTTCTGCATAAAAAGAAAATTTGGCCATTAGTATATGAATTGACTAAACTCAATAGACTTGGACTTTAGTCTAAATGTACTTCCACTAATTTATACAAATTGGTAGCCTCTACCTTCAATTCGAAAAATTATTCTTAATTCTTTAGTGAGCACTAAAACCCAATAGATCACATATAGGTCCGAGTGTGGCTCGGCTAACCCATATGCACCTATTGGTAGGTTCTTAACCAATTGCTTCACCAAGCAATTTCTAGTGATGATTTTGCCCTAGGTTCTTCAGCAGGCGTGTGGCGCCTCCACCGAATACCCTAGTCAGGTCCAACCATTAAATGATAGGGTTAAATCTAATCAACTAATAGAGGACCAAGCCCAAGTGTGGCTCGACTCATCTGACCGCCTATTGAAGGTACACTTAACTCATTATATATTGAATGACAATTTCAATGCTTGATAAGTACCAGGCGTGTGGTGCCTCCAATAATTATCAAAACATTGGACCCATTATCATCCAACTTAATGGGAGGCAATGATCTAGTTATCCCCATAACCATTTTATTTTAAGGACCTAATAATTTTAGAGGATTTCATAATTAGAATAGATGAGAAGATCCGGTTAGTCTAATTTCTCCCACTGACTTCACCAAATCAGATTAGACTCAAATCGGTTAAGGAGGCACCTAAATCAGTCAGACTGATTTTTCTTATAGGCATGGGCTAACTCGAATTATTAAGTGATCCAATCAAAATGTGATTGATCATGTCGGCCAGGTAAGTGAGATCGGTGGAAGGGATATGCCATTAACTCGACAAAGACGAATCAGTGCGAGTAGCTTCCAATTAAAAACCACCGGTCAAAACTGCCAAACTTACCTTAGACACCGACTGGTTAATCAATTTCGATTTGATTACTCAAATGACTTAGGCTACACCTCTGACCCTAAATCAAGTTCCATCTTGGTCTAATCAAAGACATGGACTTGATCCATCTACAACTATCGTAAATTGACCTGAAATTTTTTTAACCTAATCTAGTTACTACTTAATTAGATTTGATCAATTAATTCTATTTGTCCATGTATGATTCTAACCTTAGGTCTAACCCAATCCTAGGAACTTGATTCAAGCTAACCCATATGCCCAAAAAATTATGCAATGTCAATTAATTGAGTTACAATTCTATTTCATAACACTTAATTCTCAATTAAGTTTAGACTTATGAAAGTTTTGATCATTGCATATTTCTTTTTAATTACATATTAATTACAATCTTTCAGTTCTTAAAACATATTTTCAGATCTGAGTTTTTGTAATTAATCACATGTAATCAGATTTAATTCATGTTTAAGTCATTATATTTAATGTTCATGCATCACATATACATAACAACATGAATTAATACAAACAACATACATCTTATGTATTTATTTTTTCCCTTTTATTTTCAGATATGATTTGTTCATTAAAATCAGAGATCATATGAATCATAAATTTTATTTAGATCTAATCTAAACAATATTATGATTTCAGATTTATTTATGTTACAAATCTTAACACAAACATGCATCATATGCATCCAAAATTTTAGATCTAGTTAATCATGCATAATCAGCAATTAAATCAATCATAAAAATTCTTTAGATCTAATCTAAGCATGCTCATGATTTTAGATTTAATTGCAAAAATTAAAACACAAAAGTTTAAATATGAACCTGGCTCTGATACCACTGAAAGTGAATCCTAGATTCTTCGGTGTTAAGCATGCTGAAATTTATTTTATTTTTATTTAAAAACCATGGCTGAACTTGATCGGGTTGCCTACGTACCCTTTCATAAGGGGGATCAAGCCATACGTAGTTCTTTTTAAGTTTTAAAACGCAGCAGAAAAACCGAATCAAATAATTTAATTCATGCATGCTTACAAGATCAAATTTAGAAATCAGCACCTTAAGAACACATAGGATTATGCCGGAATCGTTTAAACAATTATGCTAAAACATTCATGAGTGATTAACTATCAGATCTGAAAGGTAAACACTCTATTCCGATTAATCTCCGAATATCCATCGAATGGATTCTGGAGATAACTCCGTGAGGAGCCCCAAAGGAGGGTAAAACCTCGAGAAATCAGACCTAGACCCTGACTCCAAAATAAAATATTGATGTGGGATTTACCTTTTATGATAGAAGAAACTTTTAGATCTGATCCTTGACTTCATAGCCACACAAACGAATGGCCTCTATGAGAAGTACATGCGAAGCCCTAGGTAGATCGTCTTCTGCGGGAGTGCTAACTCGCGCAGGAACGTTGCAATGGCTGAAGCTTTCTCCTTCTAAACACTCAACCTTTAATTGTTCTTCAAGAAGATGGAGGATGGACGTGAGGAAGAAGGAGAAGAAGGGATGGAGGCCCTCAGAGAATTTTTTCAGAATTTTTTGAAACCTCTAAATATGGTATATCTTGAACCCAAGGCATGGGGGTCTTTTATAGCCAAAAGACCACCCCACACCTCACACCTAATTTAGCCAACTAATTTGGCTGATAAAATTCCCAAAAAATTATGGTGGTTTGGAAGCTAAGAGGAGATAAATATATCCAAATTTTGTGCATTTTGGATCCCTAAAAGATAGAAATTCATGCGTCCAAAGTTTAGCCGCAGACCACCCTATTTCATGCACCATGTGATCCCTACAAATTAGGAAATTCATCTAAATCTTTCTAGAAAGACCATTTTCGTAGAAAATATAGCCCCACGCCTCCTCTCTTCTCATGCCAATTTTTGGCTAAAAATAAAGAGGATAGGCATAGAAAATATTGGGGATAAATTAAAGTGTCATTCTTCTCCAAGAAGATAAGGATGGGTTCCTAAAATTTAGGGATTCTTCTCCTTATCCAATTCTGATTATTTGGACTCATAATTCTCATCAAATTGTTGGGAACCCGCCCATGCCGCTGATATTTCAAAAATTTTTCAGATGGCAGCGGAATCGGCATGCACGGGTTCGACGTTCATCGCATGAACGTTGTTTCGAGACCTTTCGTAATTAGGTAAGAATTAAAACTTTTAAAACTAATAGGAAGATCAAATCTTCACCTTGCGCGGGTAGATGATCACCGCAAATCTGAATTCGTGGTTTTGGAAGAGGGTTCGCTTGAAGCCGTTCAAACGTCCGGCCTCTACGGGTATCCACACGAAGCAGGATCCGATCCAAGCTCTCTATCTCACCGGGGTACTAGCTCCCTTGCAGAGATAGCTTTGATGGCTGATGTCCTCTCTTTCAATCAACTCTTGATTGCACTTGAGAGGAGGAAGAAGAAGGATGAAGAAGAGGAAGAAGATCAAATCCCTTCGCAGCCTTCTTCTCTTCACACGCGTTGAAGCCAAGGAAGAAGACCAAGAGGAGGGAGAGGCCTCCTCTTCTTTTCCCTTTGCTAATGGCGGCTGAACCAAAGGAGGAGCAAGAGGGGGGCGTACGGCAGCAAGGAAGAAGCCTTCTCTTCTATTCGGTCAGCCCCCATGAAGCCCTCTTTAAATAACAAGTGGAGCTCCTAACTTTTAGGAGCTCCCTTGAAATAATTCCAAGAGGGGCGCCGGCCCCTCTTGTTGCCGCACCAAGCAATATGAAAGGAGGAGGGGCGTGTGCCCCTCCTTCATGGTTGCCCTAATCCTCATTAGGTAAGGATTTGGATGCCCTAATGTGGTTAAGTCCTAATCCAATTAGGCTTAACCAAATTGGGTTCAATCTATGCTAGTCCTAATCCAATTAGGACTTGAATGAATCATGACTCAATTGAACTCTTCAATCCTAATCCAATTAGGAGTCATGTTGATTCATTAGATTAATAATTAATTTAGACTTAAGGAATCCTAATCCAATTAGGATGTATTTTAATTTTAGTCCTAATCCAATTAGGACTCTATTTGAATCCGAAGTCCTAATCCAATTAGGATTTCTAGGAATCCTACTCCAAGTAGGAATCCAATTTTAATTCAAAATTCCTAATCTCATTAGGATTGTAGGAATCCTATTCCAAATAGGAATTCCAGTCCTACTCCAACTAGGATTCCCAGTCCTAATCCAATTAGGACTCTAGGAATCCTACCCGAAGTAGGATTCTTGTTTCAAGTCCAATTAATTAATTCCTTTTTCCTTCTTCAACCTTTTATCAATCAAATTGATTTCTTGTGATTCCTAATCACGATTTCAACCATCGGATCGGTCAATACTTCTAGTGTGTGTGACCCCATAGGTTCTATTCTGACTGGTAGTGAGATATATTGTGATCTCTATCACTATATCATTGAAAACTCCTTTCAATGGGTTGGAACGATTCCAACTCAACTCATTAGGGTTTATCGATCATCAAGATAATCCCTATGAGTCCCACCATCCACCAGTGACACCTAGCAGCATGTAGTGGCTACCCAGCAGAATGGAATGATGAACCTCTAGGTGCAGTTAACGTGTGATACAGTCCTACTATCGTGGATCCCTACAGGACGGAGGTCATGGACAACTCGTCAAACCCCATCGTCTGTCATATGTCAAGATTTATTCGACTTGAGTTCGATAGTGGAAAACTCTTTCTCCACTTTACTGCCCTGGCCAAGGTCTTAGAACTCAGTCTAACAAATCACATAGGATCACTCCTCTTCTATCAAGGTCGATAGATTCCTTGTAGGTGCATACCCTACTCCTACAGTGAACCTACTGCAGCCAATCTACACTGCATGGACCCATATGGCTAGAGACCATGTATGTGTGCAGTCAAACTACAATAACCTCACTGTGAGTAGCCGAAGCACCGCAGGTCAAAGGACCAGTCACACTACTGCAACATCAAGCAAGTCACTGACGAGTGGATAGACATCCAAGTGACTTCTTGTCTTGGTCACGCTCAGTACCCTTGTTCTCTAACAAGCACCTGCACTATCACTTCAGTGTCCCTACACTGTGGACTCAAGTCTCGTCCATCCAGAAGGAGAGTGATCTGTGCACTGATCGGATCGATCACCGTCCTCGTGATGATCCATTGATCAGGAGCATTTAGAAATTAATCACCAATGATACATGGCTCAAATTCTCAACTCTTGAGAATATGTATCATCATCTTATTAATTTCTTGGACGATTCATAGACACATAAACAATATGAATGAAAAAGATGCCTTTTATTTATTCAATAATAAATAGTCAAGTACAAAATTATGTCCCTAGAATCAACAATGTGTCAGCCAAATTGGCTTCTAGGGCATACATCTAACAATCTCCCACTTGCACTAAAGCCAATTGGTCATATATCTTACGCCCATCTTCTCAAGGTGGGCTTCAGTCTTTTGCTGACTCAGCTGCTTAGTGAAAGGGTCTGCCACGTTATCCGCGGAGTCTACTCTCTACACCTCTATATCATAGTCGCGTATGAAATGGAAGCGCCGCTCTATGTGCTTGGACTTCTGATGAGACCATGGCTCCATAGCTAGTGTTATGGTGCCAATGTTATCGCAGTAAAGTGTCATGGCATCTAATGACATTACACCTAATTCTGCAATTAACTTTTAATCAGAAGGTTTCCACTGCACCCTTAGATACGGCTTAACATTCAGCTTCTAAGGTAGAATCTATAATGATCGGTTGTTTGGAACTCTTCCAATTTACTGAACCACAATTGCACATATTCTGATGTTGACTTTCTATCATCAATATGTGTGCATCTTTCTACCTTCAACTCTGATCTTCTCCCAAAGACCAAGAACATGTCCTTAGTTCTTCTCAAGTACTTAAGACTGTTCTTCACAGCTGTCCAGTGTTCTTCACCTGGATTCGACTGATATCTGCTTGTGACACTCACAGCAAGAGCTATATCAGGTCGTGTACATAGCATGGCATACATGAGGCTTCCTATTGCCGATGCATAAGGAATCTTGCTCATGCGTTGAATCTCCTCAGATGTGTTGGGGCACATCTTCTTGGAGAGATGAATTCCATGCCTTAGGGGTAAGAGACCCCTCTTGGAGTTTTCCATGCTGAACCTCTTCAGCACCTCCTCTATGTACATCTTTTGTGAAAGGCCAAGCATCCTTTTAGATCTATCTCTATAGACCTTTATTCCCAAAATATAGGATGCTTCCCCAAGGTCTTTCATGGAGAATTCTTTTGACAACCAGACCTTGACCGAGGTTAACATGGGAATATCATTCCCAATCAGGAGAATGTCATCTACGTACAGTACGAGAAAAATGACAGCACTCCCACTAACCTTTTTATAAACACATGGTTCCTCTTCGTTTTTGATGAAATCAAACGTTTTGATTGCATCATCGAAATGAGTGTTCCAACTCCGAGAGGCTTGCTTTAGTCCATAGATGGACCTTTGCAGCTTGCAGACCTTGTGATCTCCATCACTGGAAGTGAAACCAAAGGCTGTTCCATATAGATATCTTCATCAAGATATCCATTCAGGAAAGCAGTTTTCACATCCATCTGCCAAATTTCATAATCATGAAATGCTGCAATGGCAAGCAATGTTCGGATGGATTTTAGCATGGCTACAGGTGAAAAGGTCTCCTGATAGTCAATGCCTTCGCGCTGACTATACCTTTTTGCCACAAGCCTTGCCTTATAGGTCTCTACCTCTCCATCCGAACCTATTTTCCTTTTGTAGATCCATTTGCATCCAATAGGTACAATACCTTCTGGTGGATCTACTAAGGTCCAGACTTGGTTGGAATGCATGGAGTCTATCTCTGACTTCATAGCTTTCAGCCATTTCTCAGAATCGATATCAGATATCGCCTCGTTGTAGGTTTTGGGATCCTGTATGTGATCCCTATCTCCCACTAGGAACATTTCCTCGGTATCCTCTTCTAGTATACCTAAGTATCTATCGGGAGGATGGGAGACCCTACTAGATCTACGAGGTGGTTGAGGGACATCGTGTACTGGCTCCTTATGAATAGGTTCTTTAGGATCCATGACTCGTTGCTTTTCAGAGACTTTCTCTTCAAGCTCAATTTTTCTCCCACTGCCTCTATCAAGGATAAACTGATTTTCCAAGAAGATGGCATGACGGCTCACAAACACATTGTGATCCTCTGAGACGTAAAAATTGTATCCTAATGACTCTTTAGGATATCCTATAAAACGAGCACTTATGGTCCTAGCCTCTAACTTGTCCGCCTGTAGTCGCTTGACGTGGGCCGGACACCCCCAAATCTTGAGATGACCCAGACTTGGTTTCTTACCATGCCATATCTCATACGGTGTGGTAGGAACGGATTTAGAGGGAACTCTATTCAATAAATAAATCGCTGTGAGTAAGGCATCTCCCCAAAGAACATAGGTAAATCAGTGAAGCTCATCATGGACCTGACCATATCCAATAGGGTCCGATTCCTCCTCTCTGACACCCCGTTGAGTTGAGGTGTACCCGGAGGTGTCCATTGTGAGACTATGCCGTTTTCTTTGAGATAGTCCCGGAATTCCCCACTAAGGTATTCTCCTCCTCGATCTGATCGAAGAGCCTTAAGAGGTTTTTCAGTTTGTTTTTCTACTTCATTTTTGAACTCTTTGAACTTTTCAAAGGATTCAGACTTGTGTCTCATAAGATACACATACCCATACCGTGAATAATCATCGGTAAAGGTAATGAAGTAAGAATACGTCCCCTGGCTAGCACATCGAATGGGCCACATACATCTGTATGTACTGGGTAAGTATTTCAATGGTCCTCTCCCCATGTCCTACAAAGGGCAGTCTAGCCATTTTTCCTTGAAGACAGGTCTCGCAAACTGGATATGACTCGGAAGTCAATGAGCCTAAAAGCCCATCTTTATCCATTTTGTTCATTCTGTCCTCTCCAATATGGCCAAGCCTAAGGTGCCACAAATACCTTTGGTTTATCTCATCTCTGGATCTTTTGGATCCTTTGGCACTCACATCTTGCTCGGTAACATTCACAGATACATCCATATGTAAATGATAGAGACTGTCAATCATGAAACCACGTGCGACTATTTTATTTCTTAAATAAATAGAACAGCAGTCTTCGTCAAATGTAAAAACATGACCTTCCTGTGCTAGACATGAAACAGAAATCAAATTTCTGCTAGCAACAGGTACATAATAACAGTCTCTAAGTATTAAACTAAATCCAGACGGTAGTCGCAGATGGTAGGTGCCCACAGCCACAGCAGCAACTTTTGCCCCGTTGCCAACCCGAAGGGTTACTGCACCTTCCGCCAGCCTTCTACTTTCCTTTAGACCCTGCATGGTAGTGCACAAATGAGCACTAGAACCAGAATCTATAACCCAACTAGAAGTAGAAGAAACCGTTAGATTAGTTTCAATAATGAGCAAGTCTATACCTTCTGAAGGTGTGTCACCTTTCTTGTTCTTCAGGCTCTCGAGGTATGAAGGACAGTTTCTCTTCCAGTGGCCTTCGACATTGCAGTGGAAACATTTTCCTTTGTCGTTAGCCTTTTTCTTTTGAACTTCCTTCTTTGGCTTCTTGTCTTTCTTCTGCTTCTTTGCAGGCTTCTTTTTCTTCCAAGTAGACTTTCTCTTGGAACCAGAAGTCAACTCAGCAGCGAGGACATTGCCCCTTGAACCTTTCAAGGCTCCCTCAGCAGTTACCAACATGTTGATTAGTTCAGTCTTAGTGCATTCAATCTTATTCATGTGGTAGTTTACTATAAACTGACCAAATGAATCAGGAAGTGACTGTAGGATCAAATCCACTTGCAATTCCTTTTGCATGTCCATACCGAGCTTCTCAAGCTCCTCTAGGTCCTTGATCATGGTCAGACCGTGATCATGGACAGACTGCCCTTCGCGCATCTTCGCTTTGAAGAGCCTCTTGGACACTTCAAACCGAGCTGTGCGACTCTGCTCACCATACAACTCTTGCAGGTGTGCCAGTATTTCCCTAGCAGTCTTCATATTTTCATGCTGGCATTGGAGTTCATTAGACATGGATGCCATCATATAGCATTTCACTCTAATGTCATCGTCCAACCATTTTTTATGCATCTCACGCTGAACATCAGTGGACGTGCTGGTAGTGTGGGGATATCTGAATCGAGTATGTAGCCTACTTTCTCACAGTCCAAAACAATTTTGAGATTTCTAAGCCAGTCCTTGTAATTGGTTCCGGTCAGTCGGTTGGTCTCAAGAATACGGGTCAAAGGGTTTGAAGCCGACATTGTATCTGCAGAGAGTAAAGATTCTAGTTAGACTTTTGTACTTGATCCTAATCTGTTCCAAGGTCTTTTAGAACAAATTGTGACTCCCACTATTTTCTCGAATTCCTCACACTCCCCTGGTAGGAAAACGGAAATCCCACACGACTAGGGTTTCTAGTGGGTACTGCGGTCCCCACCAATTTACATGCCACCTCACCTAACAGTTATTGGTGACACATAGATGGATGAGTGTACAACTCTTGTACAATGCTTCTCAAGCATGTTGCAGTGCAACTTGGTCTCTAAGCCATGAAGACCTCACCTAACAGTTATTGGTCTCATTTCTTAGTTAAGTCAGACCCACTGTATAACCGTAGGAATAAAGTCGTCATTGGGTCCTCACCTAACAGTTATTGGTGCCCAACCCCACCTTTACCCTACAACATCTCATGTCTATAGAGAGGTCCAGCCCCCAATGCAACTTGACCACTGTATCCAGCCGAGACAAGTCAACATCAGAAAGGCCTTAGCAGCTCTACTACAGTGGAAGACCTATTGACTTAATATTGGTTAATCAGGTCTTAGTGTTTGCAACTTGAGCCTTTCATAAGAGGTAATCGAACAATTGGCCAGGTAAGCAGGTGGGAGGCTCCCCTTACTCAGAGAGTAAGGTCCTAATTAAGTAACCACCTTTCATGCTTTCCTAGACACCAATTAGATCAATTAATCTAATATGACTTGCTCATGTCGGTTCACTCTCGACTTGATTGAGGAGGTTTTGATTTAGGTCTCAATTGGGTTTGCTACATCACATGTAGACCTATCTACCCGACTCTCATTCACATCACATGCAAACGGCGCATTGCAGGCAGTTATAATCGCGGCAATAATTAAAGCTAAACTTTAACTAGGTGATGATCATGGATTCTAATTAGGTCGTATTACAAGCACATGCACATCAATTGATCAAGTGGTCTTCAACTCTTGAATTGGTTCCAAGCCTCCTTGATTCGATCCTTGATCAACCCTTGATCCCATCGCCATCAACCGCTTGGATCACCTTTCATCTCATGCCTTTGCTTCAACTTGATCGTTGATGTACATCACATCACAGAAATACAACCAGATGTAAAATAAAAATAAAAATAATTTACATCTCCTTTTAGGAGGCACGCAGGCCTCTCAAACATCAAATAAGATGCATGCAAGCATCTGAAAAATTACATGACATCGCAGATCACATCGCAGGTCATTACATTTGATACCAAAAGGGGTTGAATCCTATGATCATCACCGTATGCTACAATTATAATTTTCAGATCTGAAACTTAACTGATTATATCATGACATAGGTCGCTGATCATGCTAATCATGAATTCTAAACTTTGTAATCCCATTACAATGCAATTAGAATCATCTTTTTATCACATAAAAATCAGCATGTAAAAATCAGCACCCCTGAAAAATCTGCATGCAGAATTTTTCAGCATGCATGATCATTCAATTTTCAGATCTAATAGCCTTTAGATATTTAATTCTTACCTTAATCTACGAAGCCTAGGCTCTGATACCACTGTTGGGAACCCGCCCATGCCGCTGATATTTCAAAAATTTCAGATGGCAGCGGAATCGGCATGCACGGGTTCGACGTTCATCGCATGAACGTTGTTTCGAGACCTTTCGTAATTAGGTAAGAATTAAAACTTTTAAAACTATAGGAAGATCAAATCTTCACCTTGCGCGGGTAGATGATCACCGCAAATCTGAATTCGTGGTTTTGGAAGAGGGTTCGCTTGAAGCCGTTCAAACGTCCGGCCTCTACGGGTATCCACACGAAGCAGGATCCGATCCAAGCTCTCTATCTCACCGGGGTGCTAGCTCCCTTGCAGAGATAGCTTTGATGGCTGATGTCCTCTCTTTCAATCAACTCTTGATTGCTTGAGAGGAGGAAGAAGAAGGATGAAGAAGAGGAAGAAGATCAAATCCCTCGCAGCCTTCTTCTCTTCCCGCGTTGAAGCCAAGGAAGAAGACCAAGAGGAGGGAGACGCCTCCTCTTCTTTTCCCTTGCTTGGCGGCTGAACCAAGGAGGAGAGAGGGGGGCGTACGGCAGCAAGGAAGAAAGTCTCTTCTAGGGCGCCCCCTAGTCCTCCTTTAATAAAAGTGGAGCTCCTAACTTAGGAGCCCTTGAATATTCCAAGAGGGGCGCCGGCCCCTCTTTTGCCGCACCAACAATGAAAGGAGGAGGGCTGATGCCCCTCCTTCTTGGTTGCCCTAATCCTCTTCAAGGATTGGTGCCCTAATGTGGTTTAAGTCCTAATCCAATTAGGTTAACCAAATTGGGTTCAATCTATGCTAGTCCTAATCCAATTAGGACTTGAATGAATCATGACTCAATTGAACTCTTCAATCCTAATCCAATTAGGAGTCATGTTGATTCATTAGATTAATAATTAATTTAGACTTAAGGAATCCTAATCCAATTAGGATGTATTTAATTTTAGTCCTAATCCAATTAGGACTCTATTTGAATCCGAAGTCCTAATCCAATTAGGATTTCTAGGAATCCTACTCCAAGTAGGAATCCAATTTTAATTCAAAATTCCTAATCTCATTAGGATTGTAGGAATCCTATTCCAAGTAGGAATCCAGTCCTACTCCAACTAGGATTCCCAGTCCTAATCCAATTAGGACTCTAGGAATCCTACCCGAAGTAGGATCTTGTTTCAAGTCCAATTAATTAATTCCTTTGTTCCTTCTTCAACTTCTTATCAATCAAATTGATTCTTGTGATTCCTAATCACGATTTCAACCATCGGATCGGTCAATACTTCTAGTGTGTGTGACCCCATAGGTTCTATTCTGACTGGTAGTGAGATATATTGTGATCTCTATCACTATATCATTGAAAACTCCTTTCAATGGGTTGGAACGATTCCAACTCAACTCATTAGGGTTTATCGATCATCAAGATAATCCCTATGAGTCCCACCATCCACCAGTGACACCTAGCAGCATGTAGTGGCTACCCAGCAGAATGGAATGATGAACCTCTAGGTGCAGTTAACGTGTGATACAGTCCTACTATCGTGGATCCCTACAGGACGGAGGTCATGGACAACTCGTCAAACCCCATCGTCTGTCATATGTCAAGATTTATTCGACTTGAGTTCGATAGTGGAAAACTCTTTCTCCACTATTACTGCCCTGGCCAAGGTCTTAGAACTCAGTCTAACAAATCACATAGGATCACTCCTCTTCTATCAAGGTCGATAGATTCCTTATAGGTGCATACCCTACTCCTACAGTGAACTACTGCAGCCAATCTACACTGCATGGACCCATATGGCTAGAGACCATGTATGTGTGCAGTCAAACTACAATAACCTCACTGTGAGTAGCCGAAGCACCGCAGGTCAAAGGACCAGTCACACTACTGCAACATCAAGCAAGTCACTGACGAGTGGATAGACATCCAAGTGACTTCTTGTCTTGGTCACGCTCAGTACCCTTGTTCTCTAACAAGCACCTGCACTATCACTTCAGTGTCCCTACACTGTGGACTCAAGTCTCGTCCATCCAGAAGGAAAGTGATCTGTGCACTGATCGGATCGATCACCGTCCTCGTGATGATCCATTGATCAGGAGCATTTAGAAATTAATCACCAATGATACATGGCTCAAATTCTCAACTCTTGAGAATATGTATCATCATCTTATTAATTTCTTGGACGATTCATAGACACATAAACAATATGAATGAAAAGATGCCTTTTATTTATTCAATAATAAATAGTCAAGTACAAAATTATGTCCCTAGAATCAACAATGTGTCAGCCAAATTGGCTTCTAGGGCATACATCTCACACAAATAAGGTCTTCTAATTGATTTGGATCAAGCCCAATCCAATTGGGTCAAGTTTCATCAATTGGGTCAAGCTCAATCTACTTGGGTTGAACCTAATCCAATTAGGTCAAACCCTGATGCAGCCCAAATTGAATCCTATTCAATTTGGCTCAACCTAAGCCCAATTACTCAATCAAATTGAGTTCATTAGCAATCTAATTGCTAATTAGTCCTCCAATAATTCAATAATTATTTTAATGCAACTTTTGCTTTGGATAATTTGTCAATCGAATTGACCAAATTACCCCTAAATGATTCTTAATCATCAATCAACCATTTGATCAACCTAGAAACTTCTATGTGTGTGACCTCATAGGTTCGATCCTAAGTCGGTAGTATAGGAACGTCTTCCTATACTAATCGATGTGACTATCTAGCAATGGTAACCGACGTCCGGATAGGCCGAATATATGCGAAGCAAATATTCTGGAACCCTGGACTATGATTACTGTATAATTCAATCCCTTTGACTCCTAATGCCAGGATGACTTAGAGCTCACTGTCAACCTATAATTTGTACATCCATTATGTGATTAACTTTAGATATCCCGTAACTCCTCACTGGGATTACCCTGGCCAATATTTTGCTAAATTAATCACAAGACATTATCTTCTGTTTTCAGGAGGCGTCAATTCCATCTCGACTCACAACTGACTACGCAAGTACTTGACTGCACCCAGTGACCTTCCGTCACTGAATTAGAAATTTAGGTAGTTCGGTACCAAAGTACACTGAGTGCTTGCTAGTCACAGGTTGTGATCTCAGGTCAGAGGGCCAAACTTATACCCATATCCACTCGGAACATCTCTTGACAGTAGAGCGTTCCGGAATTGGTCACGTTTAGTGAAATGTACTCCTACACTTCACCTGTATGGCATACTAGTGTCTCCACACTCCTTGGTTAAGAGGACAACTAACGTATATGTCACACAACGACCTAATCTCGATAATGTTGTCGTCCTAGTAACAACATATCATTTGGTCGCGAACAAGTTTAAGGACTCAAATATAAATCCTCCTTTATCATGACATAAGTCCTAACGACTTCATCATATAAGAGTTCATTTGAAGATGAAATGATGAATAATGCCAAATAATACTTTATTAATTTGTCAATTCATTTACAAAATTCAATCATCAATATGCTGACGATTGACATTTAGGATACAATTCCCAACAACCTAAGCTTTCTCGAAAACCAGTAGGGGACAAGCTCCCTCCACTGATGAGAGATTGCATCTGGAGGACAAACACGGGCCACCTCTTCTTCAGTCATGCCCTCGTACTTCCAGTCCGTCTTTAGCTTCGCCTTATATTCTTTCCATTTGCACTTCGAATGTCTCTCTCTCTCTCAAAAAAAAAAAAAAAAAAAAAAGGATGTTGTAGTGTTGATTTCAAAGATAATGAGAGGGCTGATACTCCTGAATGAACAAACTGAAAGATGCCGCACTAGGCCCGGAGGCAGAATATCAGACCAAAACACTACGCTATATGCAAAGCTTTTTCGTGTCGCAAAAAGCAATATTTAACAGGCACGTACATGATGCTTTTGTGCTCTTGCAAGTAGAAGCAGACCAAATGTAAATGAAATCAGCTTTATTCATGATCTATTCTCCACCAAGCATTTACTAAAGCCAAAGCATCAAGTGCGTCTTTATGCATGGCCGTCGTCATGCAAACGGGCACAAAGTTGTGCAGAATTTACCCTAGGAAAGCCTTTATGGCTGGACAGATTTAGTCAAGATTTAGTTAAGATTTAGTCTTGGTGCTGCATTTATGAATCTACAGCACTCGTTTTGCAACAACCCAGAATCTCATCCAAAAAGGCTAGCCGGAAAATATTTTTTACATTTCTTCGTCATGTATAAGTACTCAAGATCTACCCAGCGAATAACCGATGTCGGATTAAAACACACCCGCATGGATCCTCACATACTTTCTCCATTCAAGCCCTGACGTAGCGTCAGGCTAAGAGTTCAAATCCATTCAAATATAATCACAAATATCACGATCGACATGTGGTCAGCCTTTATGAACCCATGCTGCAGTGTCCCCTAATCCGTATAGTTTATGGCCGGTCTGCTCTGATACAATTTGTCACAACTTAAAACCTCATCCAAAAAACAAGCCATAACGATTTTTTGAGTTTTTTTAGTCCTGTATAAGTATCCAAGATTTTTCTCAGTGAATAATTAATATAGAACTAAACACACGTCCTAACGGGTCTTCTCACACGTACATATTCAAACTATTCACGAGCTCCATATCTATGCTCTATGAAGATACCAAGCAGGCTGATTAGCTTTCGAAATAGAATGTTATAACTAATACTTGCATGCTTTGGTTTTTTCAAGACCGTCTACAGATTTAATTCCGCAAAACCTATTCATGCCTTCATATTAAAAAAAAAAAAAAAGCATGATGCTTTAATTAATGGATTTATAGTTTCTGTTTGACAAAGTCGTGGATGGCCCATGATTTCAGCCCCATAATTGTGCTGGCTGTTGTTAGGTTGGACCCGGCTTATCATGCATCCACAGAATATTGAATGATTTTTTGTCTGGTAGGGAAATCATTTGAAGGACCCGTCCTTCTGGCAGATGCAATGCCGGTTTCCTTACGTGATGTCCGGTCAAGGACGCCGAATTAAAATTCCCATGCAGTTTAATTGATTCAATATGGACAATTAAATATCTTATCATATTACCAATCAAAAAATATATGAACCGTGCATCCCAAGTTTGTTTTGTTTAGAAGGAGCGAGACAAAGGAGTATGGTAGGAAACGAGAATATCATGTCCAAAACCCAGTCAAAACTTTCCTTCTAGTAATCAAATGTCGACATAAACATCTCTCTATTTAATTGATTTTCCGATCCGATTCCAATTTTAGTCATAAGCTAAATGCACTCGAGAATATAACCATTCCATTTCCAATTCTGGTCACGAGCCAAATTCACCCAAGATATATAGGAAGCATGGAAAGCGAACCCGCCGCGAAAGTCGAATGTGGTGGAATCGTGCATGCCAAAAAAATGGAACCGTATGATGCACGTTCAAAGTCCAATGCACACCACAGAAAAGATGCGAATCGGTAGAAACTTTTGGGTTAGAGTATCCGGTCAACTTGGATGGGTCAATGAATCCAAAATTAATTAGGAATAATCCTGATCCAAGGAAAGAAAAGGCCAATGGACGATACGTCCAACTATCCACCTTGGGTAGCCACACAGACTTCTTCACACCTGGTTTTTGGGCTTGCTTGATGGCCTATAAATACCTCATCTTGATCCATCCCACTCACATCCAGGACAAATACTAGCTTTCCTCTTCTTTCCAAAACTTTGCTCAATAGAATAGGCCCTACCTCCACACATTACACAATCTCTTGGCGATCTATTTCTCTGTCATATTCTCTCTAATGGCAACCTCAGCATCAGCAAATGCCAGGATAATCGACGGTGAGTGAAGAGATTTATTTGCGCGTATGTGTGTCTACGCGCGCATATATCTCTTTATTTCCATTGAAGAACTCTTTATTCACATACAATTCTATATTAGCTTAAAATCTTAAACTGTGTAAATGGTGGATTGAGTTGAACTGATTCTAATATTTTTTTAAGAGTAAAAAAAATAGTGCAGCAAATTGTATGGCCTCTTATATATATAACTAACTATACGAGATTTTAGAGTAGGTTTATCTTTTTCAATTTTTGAATATTTTATTTTTTAATTTTCACAGATGTATTTATACTAAAATGGTATAATTTTTCTGATTTACCCAAAAAGAAGAACTATTGGTCCGAATTATCTTTATAAAGTACATGAGGAAAACTTCTTAGACAGAGAATATGCTCTTCAATGGGCAAATTTTCTAAAAGAAAAAAAAAATGAAGTAGGATAGCAAACTTTACATTTTTTTTAAAAAAAGAACTTTTTAAGGAAAACAAGCGTTTCATGCAATTTTTTCTTACAACCAAACATCCCTTAAGAGAAAAACATGAAGACCAATATTTCATGAATCTTTATTTTCTTTAACATTGGATTAACACTTTTAACTTCTCTGGTGCAGGCAAGACAATTGATCAAGGATTGCTTATGTGCTGATGTTCGTGGCCCTCCTTGTTACTTACATTATTCATTGATCTTCCCTTAATCCGTCAATGGATGAGGTTTCCTTTTTTTCCATAATATGAACCATGTAGCTCTCTTACAATTTGTACCAATGGTTGCAAGTTTAATTACTCATGCTCCATTTATTAGTTGTGACAATGTATAGATTAAGCATGATAACAATTGACCAACTTTGCTTTGTATCCCCCTCTATAAATTCATAATCCATTCTCCAAAGAAAAAATGTTATTTTTTCAGATGTTGGTTTCAATCAATAATTATTTTTAGATGTTGTTGAATCATCTCAAAATATAGAACAAGTCG